>NC_133618.1:673245936-673495936 GCF_048593235.1 Sminthopsis crassicaudata
ATTAAAAATGCAGGCGGACAAAATAGAGGGATTAGGAATTCTAGGTAGTGGTTCACAGTCATCTCCCAGAGTCCTTTCACTGGGTGTATTGGTTTTCAGTTCTCATCGTTCTATTGGAACTGATTTGGTTCATCTCATTGTTGAAGAGGGGCCAATGTCCATCAGAATTGATCATCAGAGATCATTTCCAGAATTGTCAAGAGTTACTGGGAAATATGCAAGGGATCAAAATAATGCAGAGAAGAAAATTTATAAAACTTTAAAATTCAAAATTGTAAAACAAGGTCATGGGATTTTAGACCTAGCAGGAACCTTGGAATTTAGCCAATCTAATTCATTTATTCCACAGACAGTAACAGAGCCACAGAGAGTTGAAATAGTAAGTAGAATGCCATGAAAAAAAAAGAACAAATTAAGAGCTTAAAGAGTTGGATACAAATCTCAGCTCCATTGTTCAATGGCTGCATAAACTTGGATGAATCAAGTCCATAAGGATTTGTAAAGCAGAGATTATGTTTGTACATAGTTGTCTCCCTCATTCGACTGGGATTTCCTTGAGAGCAGGGATGCTCTCTTTTTTTGTGTGTGGGCTCCTTTCTTTGTATCCCCAGAATTTATCATAGTGCCACATAGTAGGTGCTTAATAAATATTAGCTGACTGTCACTGTTAGTACTTTGCTGAGCTCTGGGAATACAAATACAAGTAGAAAAAAGGACAGTCCCTGGCCTCAAAAAGTTCACATTCACAGCAAAACAACTGTTTGGTCATGTATACATGTATTGTATTTAATTTATACTCTAACATATTTAACATGTATTGGTCAACCTGCCATCGGGGGGGAGGGGAAAAATTAGAACAAAAGGTTTGGCAATTGTCAATGTTGTAAAATTAACCATGCATATATCTGGTAAATAAAAACTATTAAAATTAAAAAGTTCACATTCTAATGGAGAAAGGCAACAGAAGAGAGGAAGCTAAAAAAAGGGAGAGGAAAAGAGAAAAGCAGGGTTAGCAGAAAATGAGGAAAGCAAGCTGGAAAGACACAAAGGCATAGCTAGCTTGGGTGTCTTCCTCAAAATGGAGGCTCTGAGATGAACTAGCTAAAATTGGAAGAGTCCACAGGAGGAAAGGGTATTCCTAGTGTGAGAAGATCTGGGTGAAATTAAGTCCCAAGTGAAGTGGTTTCTGGGGTCTATCACAGAAAATCTGGAGAGTTGAAAATGTGAGAATGGGCCCTTAAACCTTCTGGGTCTCAGCAAGTTCATCAATGATGGGGGAATAATAAGAGCCCCACTAGCTCCTTCAAAAGGGTTTTTTTATTGTTATTATTGTTGTTTTTAGGTTCAAGAGAGTTGATTGAGGCAGCTCTTACTTAGAGAGGAAGGACACTTAAATTCTAAGGCACTCTGCAAACCTGATAAATTATAAGTCTTCCCTCCCCCCATGATGTCTAACTAGGAGCTGTCAATTCAGCACTGGAACTCAACTAAGAGATGGAAGAATTATTTCAAACATATATAAAGAGAGTCAACTGAGCTTAGAGAGTTAAGAGGCCCAGGATAGAGTTCTGGGGATACCTATGCCTAAGAAGCAAAATCAAGGATGAACCTGGAAACAGGATTGAGAACTAGGAACATTTTGTAACCAAGTATTGAGTCTGTAGGAGAGAAATCAAGGAGGACGAGGATTATTAAACCATATTGGATTTGTCAGTGAGAGATCTATGATCAACTTGGAGAGAGTAGTTTTAGTTGAATGTGGATTCAGAAACCGGATCATGAGGGCCTGAGAAGTGAGATGGAGGGGAGCAAGGAGACTCAATGAAAGTAGACAGCTTCTCCTAGAACCCCGTCTGAAAATGAGGAGGAGGTAAGGGCCTGATATATCAGGTTAAAGCGTTTGTTGTTTTTTTAAAATAATAGGGGAGTCTTGGGTGTGATTTTAAGCATCAGAGAAGCCAGAGGATAAAAAGAGATGAAAGATTACTAAAAGTAACCAACGGTCAGACTAGATGGCTCCCCTTGTGAGTCTCAAATTCTATGAAAGGATAAAGCAACAAGCAGAGAAAGTGAGAAGGGATTGTCTCAGGGCCACAAGTGGAAATGCCCTCCTCCCCGAAAGTGGATAGAAGGAAAAGAGAATTGGGGATGATGCTGAGGACGTCTAGATATAGTATTAGGGAGAATAGAGAGCTCAAAACAGAATGCTTCATTTCTTTTTTTCTTGGTGAAGGAATCAATATCAATCAAGGATCTCCGCTGATAGGGAGGGGAGAAGTGATGGAGATGGTATGAAGATAATGTTTGAATCAAACTCAGTTGGGACCTGCCAGCATAATCGTATGATTCCTTCTACCCAATTCTGTCAGACACGCAGCCCCTCTTAATCTCTCAGGTTTGGTCCATTAAGTTTTGGGAACTCGGTTTCCCCATCTGTAAAATGAGGCATTGGGGACAGCTAAGTGACAAAGTGGATAGAGCACCAGCCCTGAAGTCAGGAGGACCTGGATTGAAATCTGGCCTCAGACACTTAACACTTCCTAGCTGCGTGACCCTGGCCAAATCACAACCCCAATGCCTCAGAAAAATAAAATAAAATAAAATGAGGCATTGGGATCATGATATGGGTAGAAAGAATTAGAAAATGCACCTGAGGCAGAATCCCAGAGAAGGCAGTTAATTAAGTCACTTCTCTTTGTTCTTCATCTATAAAATGAAGAGACCATACATGTTCTAAGGGCCTTCTAGTTCTAAATCTGGGATTGTAGGATTATTCTTGTGAAAGAAACAGACTCCAGATGTCCTCCTTACTCCTCTCAGGACCAAGACCATTCCTGAATCGAGGGCACTCCTCTCCACACCTGGCAGGGTTCCCAAATGAGGCAAAGGTGGAGAGGGAATACATTCCAAGCCTTGGGGATAACCTGTGTGGGCAAAAGCCTAGAGATACGAGCTGGAAAAACTGTGTGAATCCCAGAGCACTGATCGGTGTCTCAGAGGATCTTGGCCAAGCCTACTGGAAGCTGTCTCCTACGTGAATGGTATCACAAGTCATTTCCCCACAAGGATATTACAAAAGTTTTATTCCTCCTTCATTTTGCTGCCCACATCCTATTCCTGACTCTGTCCAGCCTCAGAGAAAACAAGGGGAAGATGTAAACACTTGGGTGTTTTTGAGTAAGGCCTTTTCCCTTTTGTGCCTCAGTATTCCTCTGTCAAGTGAGGGAGTGGGTGAGATGAGGTGGCAAAAGTCCCTCTAAACTCTAAGGGCTGTGATTGGAACCAAGAGAAATGAATAAAAATAGCATCCATCTGGAGAAGGAATGTTTGCCCCCCAAAATCTTCATTCACTAAAGTTCACTTTTTACCCAAAATGTCCTTTTTGTAATTGAAAGATTGAGACACGACCTTCTTTCTTTCCCAGAGCCGCCTGGATGTCTATCTGTCCCAGAATCCAGCTGGAATCTCTGTCCAGAACATAATGCACTGGAAACAGGTGAAAATCCCCAAATCTTTGTAAGCACCAAGGTCAGGTACTTGGTCCCTGAGGACTCTGTGAGAAGAGGGGCCCCATTACTGAGGAGAGGCTCCTCACCTGCTTGTTTGGCAGCATATGCTCTATATTCCTTAATGACATCGACAGAAAGAATTTCCATGTCTATCAATAACACTTTGCCTTCTCTTTCAATTCTAGCTTCTTCATTCTGCAAAGTTCCAGGCTTATGATTGGGGGAACCCAGCTGCGAATATGGCCCATTTTAACCAGGTATATTCATTTATGATTTATGAAAGACCCAATCCCTGGAAAGGCCTTTGAAGACCAAATTGCATGTATCTGGAAATCTAACGCCTGTTCTCTGATCCATTTCAGACAGATCTCAATGCCTCGATGTCAGGAAGTAGAATTAAGTAACTTCCACTATTCTTCAGCTGTTTACTATATCCTAGCAATTAAAGCTGAAAGGGACCTTAGAGATGATCTAAATCTAAATTCTCATTTTTATATACAAGAAAACTGAGATTCAGAAAACAATGAGTTACGTAGGGTCACACAGATAGTTAATTTGATATAAAAATATAGATTTAGAGTTGAAAGAGACCTAAGGACTCAGAAAATCCCAGCACACTTTGACGGATAAGGAAACTGAGGCCTAGAGAGAGAAAGAGGCTTGTCCACCCATTATTCAAACCCAAGTCTTGAGATTCCCTGATTTTCCCTATGGCATGGCACCTTTTAATAATAACGACAAAGTTATGCCCTATAAAGTACTTCAGGGTTTGCTAAATGCTTTGCACAGCACTCTTGCCAGATAGGTGCTATAGTCATTCCCCATTTAAAGACGAGATGAGATGATGAGAAATCTGAGGCAGGCTAAGTGTGTCTGAGGCAGGATTTGAACATAGGTCCTCCTGTGTCATTGTGCCACCTGGTGAGGCAAGGAGGACACATCACCTGGACTAGTCTTACCAGTCACATCAGACTTCCTCTGTTGTTCAATCAACTAATCAGCAGAGCTTATAGTCAAATTATAAGGCAAAGTAGGACTTCCAGAAGATGGAAAGAGAACTAGATGTCAAATCATTTGACCCAAGTTCATGCTCCTGGTACTGTTCTTCATTCATCCATCCATCCATCTATCCACCCATTCATTTTTCTATTTATCCAACGGGGTGGTGCTTTCATGTAAAAGACAGCACAGATGAAGGGGCAACTTATTTTGGTCTTTGGGCCTCAGATAGGGGGAAAAGAGCCACCATTTATTAAGAACACACTGTCAGGCTCAATGCTAAGCACTTTACAAATATTATCTCATTTGATCCTCACAATAACTCTTTCCGACTGATTTTGCAGTTGGGAAAATGAGGCAGGCAGAAATTAAATGACTTGCCCAGAGTCCCAAAGCTTGTGAGTGTCTGAGGGTAGATTTGAACTCATTTCTTTCTGATCCGTCTACGATGTCACCAAACTACCTTTAGCATCTCATCCATAATGTGGGGACGACAATATTTTCACCACTTACCTTTCAAGGTTGTTCTCACAAATATCCTTTGTCTACTTGAAAGGGCCACATAATGCATCACTCAATGGTTTTCGAAGGAGGTAATTGTTTTTTTTTCCCTTTTAATTGTACTCAGGAGACCCCTCCCTTGTATGACTTGGGAGCCATCCAGACACCAATAGCCATATGGAGTGGAGAACAAGACCGGTTTGTTCCCTCCAGAGAAGTGGAAAATCTGCTCCCCCAACTCCCCAACCTCATATATCACAGGAAGATCCCATACTACAACCACATAGATTTCCTGCTGGGCCTGGACGCACCTCAGGAATTCTTCCATGAAATTCTTTACTTGATAAAAATAAAGATGAAATATTAGACCTTGTGGTTTCCTTGTTTCTGGCTGGGAAGCTGGCTGGGAGGCTTCAGGGTGGGGAGACAGGAGGCACAAGGGTGTTCCTCCAGGGTTGGTACATACCCATTCCATCCTTGTTGGGGAGGTGGGAAGGGGGAAAAGGAAATTGTTAGCAACCACCATGCAGCAGGTGCTGGGCTGAACACCTTCTCAAATATTGTCTTATTTGAGTGGGAAGAGGGATGTGTTGCTCTAAGTTCTATGGAGTAATTTGGGGCCTTGAAGAAGGAGGCAGCAGCTGGTGTTTATGGCCAAGAGTGGCTAGAAGATAGCCAGGCTAAAGCCTGGAAGGAGAGGCAGTGGCCAGGGTTAATGGGAGTTAGGCTATCTTTATTGGTGGAACATAAAGAGAAGGGACCTAATGGGGGGCTTGGATCTTTGGCACTTTAGGAGGAATCTGAGAGCACATGTGTTCAAAGGCAGGAAACTCTGGGTGGAGTTTGTCCCTCTGGGGTCATTATGCATGTTGTATAGATAGCATTACAGAGAGAGGGGGGAAGAGGGAGGGAGGAAAGGAGAGAGAGAAAGAGAGAGGGAGAGAGGGAGAAAGGGACGGAGAGAGACAGAGACAGGGACACACAGAGAGAGACAGAAAGAGACAGAGACAAAGAGACAGAGAGACAGAGACTGGGAGAGACAGGAGAGAGAGAGAAAGAGGAAGGGAGGAAGGGGAGGAGGGAGAGAGGGAGGAAGAGAGAAGAAGGAAGGAAAGAGGAGAGAGAGGGGGAGACAAGGAGGAGAAAAAGAAGGGAAGAGGGTGAAGAAAGAAAGAAAACAAGACAACATAGAGAGAATAGGAACTAGTACTAGCCATGCAATGAGTTATAAATTGGCTTCTGCCTAGGACAGAAGTTCTAAGTCCAAGACCTTCTACAAAGCATGCCCAAGTGGCCCCTAGACAACCCACCACTTAGGGTGAGGAACTATCAATTTATCTTCCAAACTAAAAATCTGGAGCCATCCGTGATTCCTTTTTTTCCCCCTATTATCCTATCAATCTTATTCATATATTTTTTTCTTCAAATCATTTCTTGAAAATATTCCAGATTACATCATATTAAAAACACATAGAATCAAACAAGCCTTTCCCAGCTATGCCTGGGGGAGCAATCCTAACCAAAAAAGGATAGGGTCGTAGTGCTGGGGCCCAACTGTACATGATCCCATGGACCCAGTCTCTGTGCTTTTCTTGGCCAAGATAAGTGGAGTGGTTTGCCATTGCCTTCTCCAGGATGTCTTCATTTTATAGATAAGGAACAGAAGCAAATAGTATTCAGTGAGTTGCCTGGGGTCACACAGCTAATAAGTATCTGAGGCTGGATTTGAACTCAGGTAAAGGAGCCTTTGTGGTTCTAGACGCACGACAGTACATTCTGGCGTAGGAGATGACAGTATGAGAGAGAATGGATTATTTCCATCCCATGAATTTGAAAAGGTTTTTTGAATGAAAAAAAAAATCAATTCCAGTATGACAGATCTTTTCTTTAAATATCTTTCATTAGAGCCTAATGTTTAAAAATACATAGAAAATTAATTAAAAGAAAACCAGACCATTTCCAGTGAAAATATTCCTCATTTCTTTCAAAAGTCAGCTCCAATACTACCTTCTACATGACAGTTTTCTTTTTTTTCTCAGATGCTCATGTTCTTCTAGTCACATTACTTTATATTTATCTTCTACATATTTCCTAAGCTTTTTCCTATGTCCAATTTTCATTTTTGTCTTTGTATGTCTGACATCTGGCATGTCTGAGCACATAATAAACATTTAGTAACTACTTGTTGATTGATGATAATGGGGATAATGGGGATAATGATCATGGTAATTAAAGCTTTACACATTGCTTTCTTAATACAGAGAGCTTTGAGGTTAGGTTCCTTAAAACTACACTAGTCTAGAAAACATCTAGAATGTTGTATTCCATTTGGGCCTCCACCTTTCCAGAGGAAATCAATAAGCTGGAGTTGGCAGAGTCTGGGCAGTTAGATCAAAGGACCAAAACCATGCTGTACAGCAATCCTTAATTGAAAGAAATGACAACATTTGACCCAGAGAAGAAAAGTCCTGGATAGGACATGAGAGATAGACCCTAGAGTCTCAAGGAAGAATTATACTCTGCTCTGCTTGTCCCCAGAGGGGAAAGTAAGAGAAATACAAAGAAGTTACAAAGAGGAAAAATAGGAGAAAAAAATGATAAATCTATTAAAAATCACTATGATCATCAGAGCTTTCCAAAGGAAGATTGTCTTTCTAGCCATCTCAAATGTGTTTCCCTTCTGAGGAAAGGTCAAATAGCAAAGTACTATAAGTCTAGAGGTTTTTATATGTTCCTGGGAAGAAGAAAGGATTTAGCGTGAATGTTAGACTGTTGCCTCACTAGAAACTACAAGGTCTTTCTGACTCCCCAGTTCAAATCTGGCCTCAGATATTCACTTGCTGTGTGACCCTCAGCAAGCCACTTAATCCTGTTTGCCTCATTTTCCTCATCTGCAAATTGAGCTGGAAAAGGAAATAGTGAACCATTGCCATATCTTTGCCAAGAAAACTTTAAATGGAATCACGAAGAGTTAGACATGACTCGTAAACACAATAAAAAAATAATATAATCCATGGATAATCCATGCAACTGTCCTTTTAACATTGAACGGTAGAGGTCTGCCTCTCCTCTGATCATTGAGGATAGTTCCATGAGCTGCTATGACCAAAACATTGATGATCTAGTAGCCAACCTCCAACTTTCCCTGATAACTTCCTCTGACTTTAGCTCAGCTGGTCTTCTTCAGACTACAGGCCTCAGGTTGGCCATTAAGTTCACCCTAGAGAAGCCTTTCCAGCTTGGGTGCATCTGAAAGAGCTTTTGCTGCTCCCCTGAAATGGCCTTTTAAAAGCTAGGGTCCCCTTCACATTATATGAGGCCAGAAGGACTTGGAGGATGATTCAATTAAATAAAATAACTGACCGGCAACGTTATAGCCAAATCTATAAAATGTAGACAGAAAGTAGAGTTTCATGTATTTGTCTGGTTGTCTCATTTGTAATGACTGTACTGTCTTGGCTTTCCTCTTTGCTCGATGTAATTCTTGAGTGATCAGAAAGGATATTAACCTGACATGAATCTCAATTCTCAGTAAGGGATCACTATGGGGCCCCTCAGGTCTGAGTGAGTGGGTAAATTTTGGCCATCTAGTTTGGGCAATTGCCAGTAAATTCAGAAGCTCAATCATTCCTAGTCACATCTGGCTCCTGATATGTGAATTCCGATCTGGTTAAACTCTAAAAAGAAATATGTCATAATGTTCAACATAGAACTATTCTTGACTCCGGGGAAGATCTTTTGAAATTGAAATATAATAAATTAATTGCTGATACTTAAGCCAGCTCTCTCTGATGTCATAGTTATTATAATTCTGATGCTAAACTTACCTCCTCAATGAACGAGGACTTCCACTAATGCTTTAATGGAATTTTCATTAGGAAGGAAATTATTAAATAGGCAAGAGCCTCAGAAACACTTACTTTTAATTCTTCTCTCCACCCTGGGAAAACAGAGGCTTATTTAAATCAGGAAGCTAATTGAGAATAAGCAAAATTTAATTTGTGGGAATATTTTTCTCTATTTTCTTCTGTAAATGATTTAACCAAATGCTATCATTTAGAAATATTAAAAGCAAAATCACCTGAAAGAACTGAAATGATTGTGATTTATAAGCTTTTAATAACCCAAAAGGAAAAGTTTTGCAATTAATTTGTATTATGTAAGAAGATATGTTCTAATTTGCAGCAGATACATTCTGTGGAGTGAAGAAAGCTAGTTTTATAGATAGATTAGAATATAATTGGGAAATAGGGGGATTGAGAAAGTAGTGAGAGTAAGTCAAGAGCTGGATCAGAATGTTAAAAGAAAGGTGCAGCTTTGGGGTTTGGAGGACTTTAAGCAAAAGGGATGTTAAGAGGCAAAAACAAGTTTAAGGAAGGTGAGATAAGAGGAGAATGGGAGGAAAGATGGAGATTGTGTGGATGAGAAATATTTCTCCAAGAGTAGAGAGATACAGAACTGATGATTTTTTTATTGCCAAAATGCATGTGAAAATAATGATTTTTAATGTAAAGTAACTTGGATTGTCAGCTAATTAGCAATAGTTTGGTTCACATTTCATATATTACATCCATAATTCTATTTTATGTGATTATTATGCTTTTAATTTCTTTGCACTGCAATTTTTGGAAGAAGAAATGAAGTTTATTTGAAAAGTAATGGTGATGCAATTATTTTATTAGAAAATGAACTCTCTTGATTTGAAGGTTGTGAAATTATAAATTTAAACTAAATTATGAAAGACATATTATAATAGTTAAAAACCTATCAAGTATTTAATGGAATAAATTTTGTCTTAAAATGAATAATAATCATTACTTAATGTTTTAGAGAAAGTACAAAAAGCCTTGTAAATTCTCATTATCTGAGAAAGTTCTTTGGGAATTGTTGGACCTTCAACCCTCCTGCATTGTCACAGCCTTGGCAAGGTTGAAGAATCTGATCAAGAAACTGCTGAAAGTATGCTGTGAAATTCTAAAATAGTAACTTGCTTTGTTGAAAAATTGAGATCCTTTCCTCCACTGAAGCAGTCAAGACAATGTTGGGACCTTATAAATTTGCTTATGTTGCACACACACACACACACACACACACACACTATTTTGACTACTGATTGTGAAAATTATGAAATTATACCCAGAATAACATGTATTTAGAGGTACATCTTTGAGCCAACTTACTATTAACAATTTTAATTTTTAATTTTAGAATTTTAAAGATTTTTTTTGCCTTAATGATTCATATGAAATAGTTTAAAATATGGATTTCTGTGAAGCTGGAGGCATACAGTGGCCAAGGTTGTAGTGGGATTTGAGTAAATTATTATGTATTCATTGTACAAGTGAAAATTCAGAATATGATTGTTTTCTTAATTTTTAATGATTGATTTTTACACTATGATGTGTTTAAACTAGAAAAGTCAAATGATTAGCTGGACACTTTTGAAAAGGTTTTGTCTGTGCTTGAAACATACTGAAAATCAATGTTTTCATTTATTGCTATTTATTGTTAACTGTTATTGCAACTACTTGAAAAACAACTGCTTGAAAGAAGTGCAATCTGAGAAATGCCTCTGGATTACATGAGTAGGAAATTTGAGAAAAGGACTTCCAAAGGAAGTTGGTAGAAATCTATTGTCTCAATTTCCTTACTATGTTTTTCCTTTCTTTTTTTTTTAATTTTTAAAATTAATTTTATAATTATAATTTTTTGATAGTACATATGCATGGGTAATTTATATATATATATATATATATATATATATATATATATATATATATATATATATATATAACATTATCCCTTGTAGTCACTTCTATTCCGAATTTTCTTCTCCTTCCCTCCACCCCCTTCCCTAGATGGCAGGCAGTCCCATACATGTTAAATGTATTATAGTATATCCTAGATACAATATATGTGTGCAGAACCGAATTTCTTATTGCACAGGAAGAATTGGGTTCAGAAGGCAAAAATAACCTGGGAAGAAAGACAAAAATGCAAACAGTTTACACTCATTTCCCAGTGTTCCTTCTTTGGGTGTAGCTGATTCTGTCCATCATTGATCACTTGGAACTGAATTAGATCTCTTTGTTGAAGATATCCACTTCCATCAGAATACATCCTCATACAGTATTGTTGTTGAAGTGTATAATGATCTCCTGGTTCTGCTCATTTCACTCAGCATCAGTTGATGTTAAATCTCTCCAAGTCTCTCTGTATTCATCCTGCTGGTCATTTCTTATAGAACAATAATATTCCATAACATTCATATACCATAATTTACCCAACCATTCTCCAATTGATGGGCATCTACTCAGTTTCCAGTCTCTAGCCACTACAAAAAGGGCTGGAAGATACAGAATCTTAAAGATGAAAATAACTCTTTGAAAATTAGAATTGATAGATATGGATCCACACTTAACACCATATACCAAGATAAGATCAAAATGGGTCCATGATTTAGGCATAAAGAATGAGATAATAAATAGATTAGAGGAACAGAGGATAGTCTACCCCTCAGACCTGTGGAGGAGGAAGGAATTTATGACCAGAGGAGAACTAGAGATCATTATTGATCACAAAATAGAAGATTTTGACTACATCAAACTAAAAAGTTTCTGTACAAACAATACTAATGCAAACAAGATTAGAAGGGAAGTAACAAATTGGGAAAATATTTTTAAAGTTAAAGGTTCTGACAAAGGTCTCATTTCCAAAATATATAGAGAACTGACCCTAATTTATAAGAAATCAAACCATTCTCCAATTGATAAATGGTCAAAGGATATGAACAGACAATTCTCAGATGATGAAATTGAAACTATATCTACTCATATGAAAGAGTGTTCCAAATCACTACTGAGTAGAGAAATGCAAATTAAGACAACTCTGAGATACCACTATACACCTGTCAGATTGGCTAAGATGACAGGAACAAATAATGATGAATGTTGGAGGGGATGTGGGAAAACTGGGACACTAATACATTGTTGGTGGAGTTGTGAAAGAATCCAGCCATTCTGGAGAGCAATTTGGAACTATGCCCAAAAAGTTATCAAACTGTGCATACCCTTTGACCCAGCCGTACTACTACTGGGCTTATATCCCAAAGAAATACTAAAGAAGGGAAAGGGACCTGTATGTGCCAAAATGTTTGTGGCAGCTCTTTTTGTTGTAGCTAGAAACTGGAAGTTGAATGGATGCCCATCAATTGGAGAATGGTTGGGTAAATTATGGTATATGAAGGTTATGGAATACTATTGTTCTGTAAGAAATGACTAGCAGGAGGAATATAGAGAGGCTTGGAGAGACTTAAATCAACTGATGCTGAGTGAAATGAATAGAACCAGAAGATCGCTGTACACTTCAATGCTGTATGAAGATATATTATGATGGAAGTGGATATCTTCAACATAAAGAAGATCCAACTCACTTCCAGTTGATCAATGATGGACAGAAATAACTACACCCAGAGATGAAACACTAGGAAGTGAATGTAAATTGTTAGCACTACTGTCTATCTATCCAGGTTACTTATACCTTCAAAATCTAATACTTAATGTGCAACAAGAAAATGGTATTTACACACATATATTGTATCTAGGTTTTACTGTAACACATGTAAAATGTATGGGATTGCCTGTCATCGGGGGGAGGGAACAGAGGGAGGGGGGGATAATTTGGAAAAATGAATACAAGGGATAATATTATAAAAAAAATTACTCATGCATGTATACTGTGAAAAAAAATTCCAAATTAAAAAAAAAAAGAAAATTAGAATTGAGAATTGAGAAGTCAGTTATAAAATAAAGAGCAAAAAATAACAAAACAAAATATAAAAAAAATGAAAAAATAGAACAGAATGTGAAACATATAAGAAAATCAACAGATCTGGAGAGCAGATCAAAAAGAGAAAGCAATTTAAGAATAATCAGACTATCTGAAAGCCATGACCAATAAAAAAGAACTTTGATACAATAATGCAAGAAATTATCCAAGAAAATTTTCCTGAAGTGATAGAACATGAGGGAAAAGTAGAAATAGGAAAGAATCCACCAATCACTACCTTAAAAAGATCCTGTGTGGAAAACACATAGAAATATTATTGCCAAATTTCAAAATCCTCAGATCAAAGAAAAAATTTTTGAAAAAAAAATAGAAAAAAGAAAGAACAATTCAAATATACTGGAGCTACAATTAGAATTGTACAGGTAATTTATTGTTATATATTTTTAATCCTCTCTGGCCACATGACGATGCTCTATTGTGTTTTGTTTTTTGTCTTCCTTTTCTTTTTTCTATTGTGTTTTTTAAATAAACAGAATAATAATGAACAATAAAAAAAATAAGCATCTGAATTGTATTAGGAATCCTAGAGAAGATTAAACATGAAAGTGTATCTGACTGGAACATGTGGGATTGATATCCAGAGTTTGGCTGGATTAATGAAATTTTGAAAACTCTGTCTAATAATACTAATAATTGAGATTTATTAACTTTGTTTTATTGTGGTTTTTAATGTTTCCCAATTCTTGTTTATTTTTGTGGAAATTTTATATAAATTTCTAGAAAATTTATATAAAGGTATCATGAGAATAAAATATATGAGAATGTGGTTGAAGGTGCATATATATGATCTTTGACCAAAGTGGAGACTGTGGCAAGAGAATTCCTGGCTCAAGCTCCTTGCTGACACAGTGATAAGGAAAAGATGTGATAGGAAACAAATTTTGGCTCTGAGTTCTGAAGCTGATACTGTGGATTTTTTCACTTTTCACTCTGATGAAATAAATTTTGCATGTAAATAAAATCTGCAGTTATTTATCTCTGCATCATTACTTCAGGGATGGGCAGCAGTATCTGATCAAAGATTCCTTTATATAAGTTTTAATCATGCTGTTTTCCTCATGGGTGGTGCGTTGAATCCATTCACAACTCTGTCTCTAATCCTTTTTTGTTAACCAAATCATGATGTTGGTTGTTTTGACTTCTCAGGTCTGGTTTTGGAAGTTTTAGAGTCACCAGAGTTAGTTCACAACCTTCTGTTTAGAGTTTCTAAGTGGGAGAAGGCATCATTAATCTTCATCAGATAGGTCTAAATTATTTCTCCAGGTCACGTAAAAGAAAATGCCTTTTTTACCTCTGTTTCAAGAGGATTCAAGAAAAGGAGCCCACTGAATGCACTGGAAAAGCAGCTTTAAAAATTCCTCTCTTGCACCTTCTACTCATCACTCCAGTTCAAGTCTCCAGATCAGGCAAAATGAAGGTAATCCTTCTTGTTTGTGGTATCTCTTCAGATCCTCTGGATGGCTGCCATTTTTCCTCTAACTTTTCTCTTCCCCAAGCTGAACATCTCCTTCTCCTTCAACCTATTCTTACAGAATGGATTGTTTTTGTCTTTGTATCCCCAGAATGTGATACAACTCTTGGCTTAATAAATGTCTGTTGATTCAAATGATAAGCCATGAAGCTCTTTTCTGGTTGCTTTTTTTCTGATATGCTTCCCCACCTTCCAATTTATCAGTGTCCTTCCTAAGACTTGACTCCTAGGATGGGACACAGTGTTCTAGATCAGTCATCTGACCAGGGCCCTCATCTCCTAACACTAGAAGTCACACCTCTTTTAATGAAACTGGGAATTTCCTCTGAGGCACTTTCAGCAGCTGTATCACACTGGTGACTCATCATTTTGGAATTTAGGATTTTTAGATAAGATGAAAACCTTTACATAATCATGGTTCCCATTTCTATGATGGTTTATAGTTTGTAAAGAACTTAACATGCCTTTTTTTTTCTGAGACAGTTGGGGTTAAGTGACTTGCCCAGGTCCCACAGCCAGAAAGTGTTAAGTGTCTGAGATCAGATTTGAACTCAGGTCTTCCTGACTTCAGGGCTGGGGCTCTATCCACTACCAACTAGCTGCCCCAGCATGCTTTATTCTTTTGTTCCTCACAACAACCCTATGAGAACAAGATTGCTATTTTAAAGATAAGGAAAAGAAGTGAATTTCTCAGGGCTGATCAAAAATAAACAATCAGAGGACTTGGGTTTGTATTCTGTCCTTGCTACTTAGTTGTCTCTGTGGCCCTGAGACAAATTAACTAAATTTCCTTCTTTATAAAAAGAATGTTTTGGCTGCCATCCCTTTGAATTCTTAATCTATGACATAAGAAAAGTATTTTGATATTGACATCCTCATGCTTCCTTTGAAATCAGAACTTTAGGGTAGTGAGGAAGTCTCATATATCAAGTAACTTTATTTGGAGTCACCCTGTTTCGTTATTTTCCACAGCTTTGTTTTGGGGTAAAATTGGAGCAAAGGTGATAGGTGGTGCAAGTAACTCAAAAGTCAGGCTTTTGGCAAAGACTGATGGGTCACAGAGCAAGGGGGTGAGGAATTCAGGTTAAGATAATAATTTAGAGTTCAATCAACCTTGCCCAAAGGTCAAGAGAAGCTTGCCAGGGTGATAGTGTAGGAAAGAAATAAGGGGTGGATGGGTTTGGAGTCACAGCAAAGTTGAAGAACTGGAGTGGGGTAATAAGGTAGAGAAAAAGATGGAATGATAAGAGACTGGAATCAGATAGAAGAATTTCTAAATTCGTGGAAATGTGGTGGGTGATATTGAGTGAGGGTGACGTGATTTGTGGGTGGTAGCAAGAGGAAGGATAGGTCATCTCCACATGAAACTGAAGTAGAATGGAGGTGTAGGTCATGAGAATCAAAGGGATAGAAGAACTAAGGTTACGATATGTAAGGAAATTTCTATATCTATATGTATCATATACTTCCCCTTACTAGGGAACAAGATTTGAGACAGAGAGAAAGACGGTGACGCGGGCATTGAAACCGCTAGGGAAGGAAGTTAATGTTCTAGGTTGGCAGATAAAAGTTGCCAGAATTTTAATTGGATGTATCAAACACAAAGGAGGAAAGGTCATTTAGTAATGGGCTGGAGGGAGAATCTAAAAATGACAAGGGGGAGCAAGAGTGCTCTAACTTTTTCCTCGTGGCCAGCGAGGGGAGGGAAGCGGACTCCTGAGTGAGAATTCATCTGGAAGGATGGCTAGCGATGGCTCGTCAACAGAAGACAGCCAGATCTCAGAAAGAGGCAGAGGATGATGGGAACAAGAAGGTTTATGCTGAATGTGTGTTCCTTAATTGTGGAGCAGGAAAGTCAAGTCAACAGGCAGTTATTAGCCACTTATTTTGTGCTAGACAATTTACTAAGTGGTGTGGATACAAACATAAGGCAGCACACTAGAGGTGTTCTGCAGAAGGAGTTGAAATGTCAGGAGCTAGGATGAAACGACCATGAAGGGGGGTCTTAGGTCAAAGTCTGGCAAGCTGAAAACAGAGCCAGCATTAAGTAGAGGTTGACCAGTCTGGGTCCATCCCCCAAATAGAAGCCCTGGAAGGAACTCAACGGTGAAAGAAAAGGATCATAGAAATGGAGAGGTGGATGAGAGAGGGAAGCACAATGCAACAACATTCCTGAGAACACAGTGAAAGGGATGAGTAGGCCAGAAGTGGGACATAGGTGGGGGAAGATGGTTGAAGGAGACGGTGGCAAGGAAATGAGGAGCAAGGGATGGTGAATGGGATTTGCACACTAGTACTCAGAGGACGAGACTCGCTAGCATGGAGTATCTTTTGTAGCTCGGCAGCCTGTGGTAACACTTGCAACATGGAATATTCCTATCTGCCTCTAAGTGGATTTTAAATGTACCCAGCAGAGGGTACACGTTCTGATGTGGATGGGCAAGTCTAGGGAACACATTGCCTTAAACTCATTCATTCTTGTCTACAGATCCAGTAGAACATTGGGCTTTCAGGACCAAAAGAAATACTTTACATTGGATTAACAATCCATTTACAATGGATTTCACTGATGTGTGGATGATCTCTGACCTCAAGGGGAGGGATTTTTCACATGAATTGGGGGAAAAGTATCAAGCATTCATGGAGTAGAGGGTCTTAAAGATGGAGAAGAATTCAACAGGAAAAAGGGAAGGGCAATGATGGTAGAAACAATACTAACAACACTGGGCAGTTCCTGTGGGGTAAATGCCTATAGTATACACAGGGGAGTCAGTATGTGTGGTCCAGAAATGGGCAAAGAATTGTACCTGATAGACTCTCCCCTCCCCATGGAGCAAGTCCACAGACCTGTTCAGGGATCTCCTCCCAGGTTATTGGGGGATCCCTAGATGTGATTTTAGAAAGCAAAGAACTCAGTTGCTCACAGCTTGAGAGCATCCAGCCGTCAGACCCATTTTGTCAGCAAGTTTCAGGGATAAATATGGAGAAATCCCAACTCTGAAAATGACATGATTTGGCAAAAAATGTGGTCTGAATCCGGCCATTTTGGAGAGCAATCTGGAACTCTGCCCAAAAAGTTATCAAACTGTGCATACCCTTTGATCTAGCATCACTGCTATTGGGCTTATATCCCAAAGAAATACTGAGGAGGGGAAAGGGACCTGTATGTGCCAAAATGTTTGTGGCAGCGCTTTTCGTAGTAGCTAGAAACTGGAAGATGAATGGATGTCCATCAATTGGAGAATGGTAGGGTAAATTATGGTATATGAAGGTTATGGGATATTATTGCTCTGTAAGAAATGACCGGCAGGATGTATTCAAAAAAGTTTGGAGAGACTTACATCAACTGATGCTGAGTGAAATGAATAGAACCAGAAGATCGCTGTACACTTCAACGCTGTATGAGGATGTATTCTGATGGAAGTGGAAATCTTCAACATAAAGAAGATCCAACTCACTTCCAGTTGATCAATGATGGACAGAAATAACTACACCCAGAGAAGGAACACTGGGAAATGAGTGTAAATTGTTAGCACTACTGTCTATCTACCCAGGTTACTTATACCTTCGGAATCCAATACTTAACGTGCAACAAAAAAATTGGATTTACACACATATATTATATCTAAGTTATACTGTAACACATGTAAAATGTATGAGATTGCCTGTCATCTAGGGGAGGGAGTAGAGGGAGGGAGGGGAAAATCTGGAAAAATGAATACAAGGGATGTTATAAAAAATTACTCATGCATATATACTGTCAAAAATGTATAATTATAAAATTAATAAATTTTTTTAAAAATGTGGTCTGAATTCCTACTTCTCAGAAGCAGTCATTCCTCAAACTAATCTAGCTCCATTCCTCCAACACAGAACGCCCCCTGAGCAGAACTCCATGTTAAGCTCTGGAAAGAGAGAAAGAAGTGAGACAGAAGCGAGCCTCCTGCCCTCATTGTTACAATCCAACAGGAGAAACCAACATGGATAATATCACCCTGTAAATATTGTTTGAACTTGGGTGTCTGATCAGAAAACAAAGAGTTGTATTAAACAATGCTAAATCATATTTCCTCCCTGGTACAGATCTTTAATGTGGTGTCTCAGTATGGAAAGATTTAAAGGTTATTATATCAGTAGAGCTTTCAGTCCATCAGACTAGGAAAGGCTTCCAAGCCATGGTCAGAAAAAGATTGTCTGTCTATTGTTGGAGGGTCAATTCACCCAAGCTCAAGTTTGGTCACTTGGCATTTGGCCACTATATGTTGGTCACAATGAATCCTTTGGCTGTCAAAATCATCCCTAAGGCATGAATATATTGGGGTGCTCTCTCATGCAAGCCCCCTGAGAACACTAATATTCACCTGGTAGCCACTGGTCAAGGTAAATGCTCTCTGAAAATTACCAATGATAATCCTAATAAGATAGCCCCTTGCTTTCACTTTGTAGTGAATGATAAGCTCCCTGAGCCAAGCAGATGGATAGCCCAGAGAGATAAGGAGTTTGGTAGTGAACACATGGGTCTTCTGACCAGGTGTTCACTCGGGAACCAACAAGTCAGGGCATCAAGTCAGGGCATTATGTGAGTAGGTATAATAAAGGCTTTTAAGATTACACGTGCCTGTTCTTGAGCATGCTACCAGTTATTAAACTATAGATTCAAGAGATCGTGGCCAGAGACCTTTGAAGGCCTCAGAGAAGGCGAGCCGGGTAGAGTTGACACTGCAAAGGTCAGTGGTCAAAGGTACTCTGTTGGGCCTAGGGCAGACTGGTAACTGTAACTGCCAGGAGGGCACCTTACAAATGGCCTTGTTGGCCTATCATAATAATGGGAAGAATGAGGGGTGAGGGGACCTGGGATTTCTATCAATGGAGAGAATGTAAACACCACTGACATCAAGTTTCCTTGAAATACTGAATTGAAGTGTGACTCTCAGCAACAAGCCATTTATTTTAAAACAGGCATTACAGTTGCTGTGTGATCCATCTTCATTTTTCTTTTTCTTTGGCCATATTGATGAAATGGCCAATAAAATCTTGCTGCCATAATTGATTTCATCATATGACTTCATTGCCAAGAAAACCAAACAGCTGCAAGGGTTTTCTGAGGGCCACTCCTAGAGTACTTCCATTGGTATGTGAAGATTAAGAGAATTGTCCAGCAACCAGTCTCTTTTCCCTTTGGTCAGTCTCCAGGTGTGGTTTTGGGTTGAGAACAAGGGATCCTTAGGCCTAAACTCCCTCCTTAATAATAATTGTGTGGTGCTTTCTGTTGATGTCTGCTTGCATTTTGTTTTCCTTCTCAGGGTTTTTTCCTTTCTAGATCCTATTTTTCTTATGCAGCAAGATAACTGTATAAATATGTATACATATATTGGATTTAACATATCCTTTAACATATTTAACATGTATTGGACTACCTGCCATTTAGGGGAAGGAGTGGAGGGAAGGAGGGAAAAACTTGGAACAGAAAGTTTGGCAAGAGTCAGTGTTGAAAAATTACCCATGCATATGTTTTGTAAATAAAAAGCTTTAATAAAAATTTTAAAAAAAAATTAAAAAGAACAATTGCATAGAATCTTGGCTGGGAATTATTCCTTGATCTGTAAAATAGAAAATTAACACCAATCTGGGAGGTACAGCTTAGAACAGCCCAGGAAACACTTTTTGGAAGTTTAATTGAATCTGTCCCAAAGCAGGGTCAATGTTAGGCTAGTCAGTAATCTGTTACCAGCCCCAAATTCTGAACCTTCCCAGCCTGATATCAATCAATAACAGATTATTAGAGATGGCAGGACATTTCAAGTTTTTCTGATGTCATTTCTGCTAAGCAGAAGTCTTTTCTGCAGCTTCCCTGAGAGATGACCATCCAGCCCTGGCTAATGACTTCAGAGATGAGATTTCATCATTCCTTAGGTGACCCAGACCATTTTTCCATACCTCTACTCTCTAGGAACTTCCTCCTTATATCTTTCTATCTGCAGAGTCTAACCAAGCCTGCTGGAGCTGCTTTTCTACTAGGGCAGGGGACAACAACATATACATTGCTACTTTCTCAAACAGTCCCTTTCAGTTCCTCAACTGACACACTTTCCATGACACTTTTCATTCTTCCACTTCTCCTTAGCCACTCACAAAGATGGTCACACTTGCCATTGCCCACAAACATAGCAGCTCCATCTTGAAGAATTGTGAAGTCCCCTTATCTGACCACTCTCCTTCTGTTTCTCTTTATATAATTTTCCATCTATCCATCTTGTGGATCCACCCATATTGTGACCTCTGATCCCTTCACTCCTTAGCTCTTTCCAAATACATCTTCCCTGCACTGGCCAATCTTCTCCCCATCTTGACTCCATGGTGAGCCAATTCAACTCTATACTGCCACCTTCTCTTAGATCTCTAGCCCCTCTTTCCTTTCTCCAATCTTGCTTTGCCATTCTTGGATCACCCCCAGCATTACTTTCACATATGCTGTGAAAAGAAAATGGAGAAAATTACCCAACTATTCTGACTGGGTCCATTACAAATTCGTGTTACACAACCTTAACCGAGCTCTCATTGCTGCACAGCAATCCTCTTGTGCCTCCTTTTCAGATCACTTTTCTCTACAGTGGATCTTCCAAATCTTCTCTTGCCTAATCAAACATCCCATGGCCCACCTCTCCTCACTTCTTCTGCTGAGAATGTTGTCTTATAATTTTAGAGAAAAAATTGAGGCCATTCAGTGTGAGTTCTCTCAACTTCCCTCTTCCTCATCTCCTATCACTCAAGTACCTCCTACCACTATCCTCTTTTATCCTAGTCTTACATAAAGTGGCCTTGCTTCTTACCAACACTTTTACATGCACAAGTGACCACCTTCTATCCTGATTCTTCCTGCAGATTGTCCCCTCTGTCACGTACTCTCAAGCTTATCTATAAAACCGCCCCATCCATTGGCTACTAACAAGTTCATGTCTTTCCAACTTCAAAAAATTCTCACTTGATCTTTCTATGTCCATTCTGATTCTTGGCTCGCCTGTTTTTTTGCAGCTAAACTCCCTAAGGAAGTCATATGCAATAAATGCCTCCAGTTCCTCTCCTCTCATTTCTTTGTAACTCTCTACAATCCATCTTCAATTCGATAGATTGCTCTCTCCAAAATTACCAGTGATAAATCCTTCCTAAATATTCAGTCTTCTTGATTTCTTTACCGGCACTGTGGTTCACACCTTCCTCCTGGATATCCTCTTCTTCCCAAGTTTTTGGGACACTATTCTCTCCTAGTTCTTCTCTTTGGTCCCTCTCTGACCAATTTTCTCTGTCTCCTTTATTGGATCACCTGGGTGTCTTATCACAGGATTCTATCCTGAGTCCCCTTCTCCTTTGCCTCTATCCTATTTAATCTCATCAACTCCCTTGGATTCAATGATCATCTTTATGTTGATGATTCCTACCCATTTGTCTCTAAACTCTCTACTGATCTATTATCTTGATTCTCCAACTGCCCTAGTAGATATCTTGAATTTGATGTCTCATAGACATCTTAAACTCAATTTCTAGAAACCAAACTCGCTCTTTCCTTCCAGCCCTTCCCCTCTCTCTACCTTCCCTAATACATTAGTGTGATCATCCTCACGCTCCTTTATTTCTCACCTCCCAGATCCAATCTGTTCACTTCATCTTTGTAGCAGTAAATATTACTTATTCCTTGTCTCTCCAACACCTGCTGCCATCCTCAGGCTGGCTTTAATCTCCTCACGCTTTAGCTGTTACAACCACCTGCCGGTTGCATGCAGAGGCAATAAGTATCTCCCCTGTTCATTCCATCCACACTTAGCTACCAAAGGGATTCTCCTAAAGTGCAGCTTTAATTACGTCACCTCTCTTCAAAACTGCAGCAGCTCCCTATTACCTCCACAAACAAATGCAAAATCTTTTTTTTTTTTAAATTAAAGCTTTTTATTTTTCAAAACATATGTATAGACAATTCTTTCAACATTAGCCCTTTAAAACCTTGTGTTCCAATTTTCCCTCCCTTCCCCCAGGCCCTCCCCTAAATGACAAGTAGTCCAATACATGTTAAACATGGTAGAAATCTACGTTAAATCCAATATATGCAGACATCACACAATTCCCGTGCCACACAAGAAAAAAAGAGCAGCAAAATAAAATGCAAGCAAACAACAACAGAAAGAGTGAGAATGCTCTGCTGTGAACCACAGTCAGTCCCCACAGTCCTCTCCCTGGGTGTAGATGGCTCTCTTCATCACTGAACAATCGGAACTGTTTTGAATCATCTTGCAAATGCAAAATCTTTTGTTTGGCATTCAAGGCTATTCATAATCGATGTCCTACCTGTCTAGTCTTGTTATATCTTAACATCCCCATCTCACATATACTTTTCAATCCAGTCACGTGGACTCCTGGCGGATTCTTGACCAAGACATTCCATCTCAGCTCTGGGCATTTTCTCTGTTTGTCTCTATGTCTGAAATACTCTTCCATCTTATCTTCTCCTCCTGGTTTTCTTTAAAACTCAAGTAAAATCCCACCTTCTACAGAAAAACTCTCTTCCCCCCCCTTAATTCCAGTGCCTTCCCTCTGTAATTTCCTTTTTATTCTATATACATCTGAGCTTTTTTTATTTGTTTGCTTGCTGTACCTCCCATTAGATTATGGCCTCCGTGGGGGCAGGGTCTGTATTTTGCCTTTCTTTTTCTCCCCATCACTTAGCACAGTGCCTGGCACACAATAAGCACTCAATGAATGTTTATTGAGGAAGAGACCAGGCTTTCTCTGATGCCATAATGAGGTCCTGAACTACGGTGTAAGTGGAGGTTGTATCTCAGAAAGCGGTTCCATCAGAGTCCTTTGGATGAAGGACATCAGCTGGGAAAGCTGCCATCAGTCCACCATCACCAGACCTCAGAGTGAATTAGCTGATCGGTCCTTTTCCTGGACTCCAAAGTCTGGCTGAGAGTTCCTGGAAGGAAAAGAAGAAAATCCAAGGGTGAAAGTAGAGATGGAGAATAGTCCTGGAAAAGGAGAGAAGGGATCTGTTGCCTCAGAGCTGTGGGCTCCATGAGTATCATGCCCTCTCGTGGATTTTTCCCTCCCTTTCTCTCTCCTTTGAGGTTGAGTCACTTGCACCCTCTGCTGACTTCCTGCTGTCATCACCTCTCTTTTTTCTCTGCTTTTTTAAGTTTGCCCATCACTTTAAAAAGAGCTTACTAGGTAGCAATGCCATTGACAAGTGCTGGGACAAGAAATGAAAGGAAAAATTGGATCATGGATAGGGACACGTTCTTCTTTTCTGCCCAGTGTTGTAAAAACTGCCCACAACCCATCTTCTAGAGGGTTCTGTGTAAAACATGCTTTATTGCCCAGAGAAAGGCAGCATGGCAGAGGTCTGGATTCAGTCAGGAAAAACTGGCCCACATCCCGGCCTAAATCTTGGGACTCAACTTAGCAGGTTAGAGTAGCTTGAAAATAGTTTCTCATTCAGCTCTCTGATTGAGGCTGATTTTATCCTGATGGGGATTTTTTTCTGCCAAATGTATTTTTCTCTCAAAGTTTACGTCTTTCCCAAATCCCCTCTTCCTGTTATCTGGGATTATATTGATTTCATATTTTGTATATTATATTATATTATATTTATTTCTACCTCCAGAATCACCTGGGCATTTATGCATCTCAAAGCTCTGCAGGAACATCTATTCAGAACATGCTTCTCTTGTCACAGAGAAAACATAGAACCAGGATCAGCTCTATGAGAACTTCATTTTGTGGGGCAAGCTTTGAATGTCTGCTATTGTTCCAGAAGGCTAATGCATGGGAGGAATCCAGTAGGAAAGGGAATCGGTTTTAAAATGTCAGAGACTGAGGGTTTTTTTGGGGGGGCAGGTAGAGATTATTCAGGGATCCTCCATTACCAAAATAGTCCCACACATTATACACTAAAATGTAAGAGATGGTAGAGAAGAATCTGGATGGAAAATAAAGAGAAAGTCAAAGATTCTGAAAGAGTAGCTGACTAGGATGAACTCAGGATCCCCTGGAGGAGGTCAAGATAATTCTACAATTGAAAAGAATGATATAAGTAAAATAATGCGATGATAGATTAAAAGAAATCAAAATTTTAGGCAGTTTGGTGGCACAATGGACAATGCTGGACTTGGACTGAGTTCAAATCCTGCCTCAGATACTTACTAGTAGCCAGATGACCCCGTAGTCCAGTCACTTTACCTCTGGGCCCATTTATTCCATTGTAAGATGAGAGAATTGGATGTGGTAGCTTCTAAGAAACTTTCCAGTCCTAAATTTGAAATCCTATGAAATATCTCCCCCATGATTCTGAGACTCTGAATAAAGGGACTGGGGCTGGAGAAAGAGATGGAAGAATTAGCCACAAGAATAATGAGAGGTACAGTCTTTTTAGTGGAAGTGATCATCAAAGGAGAAACTATAAAGGGAGATGAGAAATAGTCCCTGGAAGGAAATTTGTCTTTCTCTTTATTTTCCATCCAGATTCTTCTCTACCATCTCTTACATTTTATGTGAGATGTGTGGGACCATTTTGGTAGTGGAGGATCCCTGGATAATTTCTACCCCCAAAAAACCCTCAGTCTCTGACATTTGGGGGATCTTTTATCTCATTTAGGGAGCTGAAGGAGTAAGAGGAGTTAATGGAGGAGGCAGAGAAGGGAATTTGGGCAAAAAACCTGGGTTCTGCTTTAGACATGCTAAGTTGGACGCATCCAGTTTGAAGCAGCCTGTAGAAAAATGATGATGTGAGATTGAAGTTCAGGATAGAACCTGGGGCTACATGTGTAGATCTATGAGTGGTCACCATCGACATCCTTACTAAAATCAGAAAACTTGATGAAGTCAAGAAGTGCAAGAGAGGAGGCAGAAAAGAAGGCAGGTGGAAGTCTGGGGCACTCTGCTGCCCCAAAGTTCTGCTCCTTTAGGTTGACACTAATAAATGTCCCCTGCACTCTTTATTTAGGAAAAAAAATCCCTATGTTCAAATAAATTTGTTTTTTCTTTTTCATTCTCCATCCTTTTTTTCTGAGAAGTTCCAAGCTTATGATTGGGAAATCCCAGCTCAGAATTTAGAGCATTTTAAATAGGCATAGTGATTCCAATATGATGAAAGTTTGTGGAATGCCCAATGAAGTGACCAAATTTTCTGTTTCCCTAATGTCTAGTCCCTTAATTCTCACTGAAGTTAGATGCATCTAAATGACTAAAGACCAAATAGAGGGGAAAATTTTTTTTAGGACTCTTCATCTGTGAACAGCTGGAATGGGACCTTAATGATCATCTAGTCTTTTGATTTCATTTTATAGATGGGGAAACAGACCCTGAGAGGGAGAGTGACTTGCAAGTTCAATCATTTGGGTAGAAAGAAGAATCATTCATTTAAGGATGACAGGAACCTTTGTTCTACAGATGAGACCCAGAAAAGGAAAATGATTTCCCCATGATCTCATAGGCATTAAGTACTTGAGTGGATGTTCAATCCCAGGTTCTATTTTTTTACTTCATCATTTTTGACATATTCAAGCCAGCAATCAGTTCACATCATCTGGATAGACTTAATCCTGTCTTCTTTACCCCATCAAACTTCCTTTAATCTTCAGCTATTTTCAAAGACAAATCCATAGATGTTATGGTCAAAATATGGGTAAATACATCTGCACAAAATGGAAATGCAAGATCTGAATTTAAGTCACAGAATTTAAGTAAATATTAAGATTTACTTCTCCTGGGGCTGTTGCTTCACCCTCCCCGCTCTGTTTCTTCATCTGGGAAATGAGGATAATCCTACTTATGCTACCAACTTCATAAGGTAACAATTAATAAATATTTTAAAGTGTATTATGCTAAGTACTCAGAGTTTTGGGGAAGAAAAGATTTTTTTTCATTCTTTCTCTCTTTTTTATTAATTTTTATAATTATAACATTTTCTTTGACAGTACATATGCATAGGTAATTTTTTTTTTTACATTATCCCTTGTACTCCCTTCTGTTCCGAGTTTTTCCCCTCCTTCCCTCCACCCCCTCCCCTAGATGACAGGCATTCCCATACATATTAAATATCTTATAGTATATCCTAGGTACAATATATATGTGCAGAACCAAATTTTGTTATTGTTGTTGCAAAGGAAGGATTGTATTCAGAAGGTAAAAATAATCTGGGAAGAGAAACAAAACAAAACAAAATAAAACAAAAACAGTGCTCACAGTTTACACTCATTTCCCAGTGTTCCTTTTCTGGATGTAGCTGATTCTGTCCATCATTGATCAATTGGAATTGGATTAGCTCTTCTCCATGTTGAAGATATCCACTTCCATCAGCATACATCCTCATACAGTATCATTGTTGAAGTGTATAATGATCCCCTAGTTCTGTTGGTTTCACTCAGCATCAGTTGATGTAAGTCTCTCCAAGCCTCTCTGTATTCCCCCTGTTGGTCATTTCTTACAGAACAATAATATTCCATAACATTCATATACCATAATTTACCCAACCATTCTCCAATGGATGGACATCCATTCATTTTCCAGTTTCTAGCCACTATGAAAAGGGCTGCCACAAACATTTTGGCACATACAGGTCCCTTTCCCTTCTTTAGTATTTCCTTGGGATATAAGCCCAGTAGTAGTAGTACGGCTGGTCAAAGGGTATGTACATTTTGATAACTTTTGGGGCATAATTCCAGATTGCTCTCCAGAATGGTTGGATTCTTTCACAACTCCACCAACAATGCATCAGTGTCCCAGTTTTCCCACAGCCCCTCCAACATTCATCGTTATTTGTTCCTGTCATCTTAGCCAATCTGACAGGTGTGTAATGATATCTCAGAGTTGTCTTAATTTGCATTTCTCTGATCAGTAGTGATTTGGAACACTCTTTCATATGAGTGGAAATAGTTTCAATTTCATCATCTGAAAATTGTCTGTTCATATCCTTTGACCATTTATCAATTGGAGAATGGCTTGATTTCTTATAAATCAAAGTCAATTCTCTATATATTTTGGAGATGAGGCCTTTATCAGAACCTTTAACTGTAAAAATGTTCTCCCAATTTGTTACTTCCCTTCTAATCTTGTTTGCATTAGTTTTGTTGGTGCAGAAACTTTTTAATTTAATTTTAATTAATTTAATTTTTAATTTAAATTTTCTATTTTGTGATCAATAATGGTCTCTAGTTCTCCTTTGGACACAAATTCCTTCCTCCTCCACAAGTCCGAGAGGTAAACCATCCCATGTTCCTCCAATTTATTTATGATTTCATTCTTTATGCCTAAATCTTGGACCTATTTTGGTCTTATCTTAGTATGTGGTATTAAATGTGGGTCCATGCCTAGTTTCTGCCATACTAATTTCCAGTTTTCCCAGCAGTTTTTGTCAAATAATGAATTCTTATCCCAAAAGTTGGGATCTTTGGGTTTGTCAAACACTAGATTGCTATTTTTATTCACTATGTTGCCCTGTGAACCTAACCTATGCCACTGATCAACTAGTCTATTTCTTAGCCAATACCAAATGGTTTTGGTGACTGTTGCTTTATAATATAGTTCTAGATCAGGTACAGCTAGACCACCTTCACTTAATTTTTTTTTCATTAGGAAGAAAAGATTTTGCAAAATTTAAAAAATAACTATGTAAATGTCAGTTGCATTATTACTCCTCTGGAGAATCACCTTCACTCACACACATCTCATTTTAGGCTGACTATTGACAAGCTGGCGCATCCCCAAAATTGGCAACAAGAATGGTAGAGAGCCCCCAGTTTATGGCATAGGCGGATCAGTTGCCTTTATTGAAGACCGAGAAGATTCAGGGAGGAACATGACAGTTGCTTCAAAAGTATTTGAAATAGTATTTCATGGAAGAAAGATCAGACTTGTTCTGCTTGACCTCAAAGGTAGAAACAAAAATTAAGCTAGAGGTTATAGTAAAAAAAAAAAAAAGTTTTTATCCTGATTCAAAGGAGACTTTTCTTACCTTGAGAGGAATCTACAAGTCAGATAGGCTCCCTCAGGTAGTATTTGACTCTCTTCCTGGGGGTCTTCAAGTAGAGGCTGGATGACATTCTTGTCCAGGTGCAGGTTGGACTGGATGGCCTCTCCGTTCCTTTCCAGATCTGTGATTCGGTGACTTCCACCTAGGAAAGCAAATCTGGGGCTAGCCCAGCTAAGAAAAAAAGATTATCTCCCTGTCCAGTTAGAATGCTGGCACAAATCCTCAAGACACTGAAAATGTTCGGTCCTCCATCACTTAAGGAATCCCTATTGGAGATTCTGATGCAATCCTTTGTACTTAGGCTGCTGTACCATGTGGAACCAGGAGAGGGGCCTGTTACTTCTCAGCATCCTAGGTAGGAGCTTGATCTCCAAATGATTCAGTTGGTCCTCAGAATGATGTCATTTTAAAACCAGAATTTTCAGTGTTAACATAAAATAAATCAGTTTCTTGGTATCCCTTGAGTGAAGCCCAGTGGCCAATGTCATCCCCTCAACTCATGTCCAAGTTAGGTATCGCAGACCTCTTTTATAAGTCATTAATATCTGCTATAAACCATCTATTCTTATGAATTAGTTCTCCTAAGGAAAGCAGCCTTTTGGAGACTTGGTTTGCTTCTATAGAAATACTTCTTCCATAACATGCTTCTTGTTGGAAACATTTCCTCCCTTAATTGTGTCCAACTCATCTCTCCCTTTTACCATGTGGAAGCCATCATGGTAGCCACTGTGTAGAACAAAGGACTTGAGCACATGGCTAACCCCAAAGATGTGGATATTTTGCCCTCCAAAAGCTCATTTTGCACAAGAGTGAGTCATAGTATGGTCATGGATTTTTCCTACAATCCATGCATCTCAGCAAATTCACTATGACATCATTAACAGGATAGAGTGAAATATGTAAATGTCAAGACTTTTTCCTTTCCCTTTTCTAAGTCAGCTGGCAGAAATCCTGGAGGGCTGGGAAGGGACAATCCTACTCCACCTTTCATTCTAGTGTAGAGTCTAGAAAAGGTGATTATAATTCCTCTGATTATTTAGGACCTCTAAGAAAGGAAGTGGCAGCTTCAGCTTGTGGCCAGGGGTAACTGCAGGACATCCCTGTTACCTCTAGGAGAGAACATAGAATCCTTTCCTGACTTTTAAGGCTCTCTGTGGGCTAGCGCTAGCCTTTTATCACATCACTCTCCTTCTTATAATACTCTGTAATCTACATTCTGGGAAAATCACATCTCTAGTAGTTCATCTTCTCCCTTATCAAAGATACAGAAACCAACAGGACTCAGGGCAGAAATGGGGCTAAAAATGGGAAATCTGTGAGTTCTGGCAGTCTTCCTCTCACCCACCATCACTCTAGAAGCAGCCTGTCAGTCAATAAATATTTATTAAGCACCTATTATATGCCAGCCACTGTGCTAAGCATGAGAGAACCAAAAAGAAGCAAAATATAGTCCCTGCCTTCAAGAGCTCACAGTTTATTGGAGGATGCTACAAGCAAACAAATTATATAAAGGATAAAGAGGAAATAAATAACAGAGGAAAGGCACAGAAATTCTGAGGGGTTAAGTGAGGATTAACTATAGAAATTGAGATTTTACTTGAGATTTAAAGTAAATCAGAGAGGTCAGAATTTGGAAGAAAGGAAGAAGAATAACCCAGGTCTGGGGGATATCCAGAAAGAAAAAGTGCCCAGACAGCTCTTTTCGTAGTGGCTAGAAACTGGAAGATGAATGGATGTCCATCAGTTGGAGAATGGTTGGGTAAATTATGGTATATGAAGGTTATGGAATATTATTGCTCTGTAAGAAATGACCAGCAGGAGGAATACAGAGAGGCTTGGAGAGACTTACATCAACTGATGCTGAGTGAAACGAGCAGAACCAGAAGATCGCTGTACACTTCAATGCTGTATGAAGAGGTATTCTGATGGAAGTGGAAATCTTCAACATAAGAAGATCCAACTCACTTCCAGCTGATCAATGATGGACAGAATCAGCTACACTCAGAGAAGGAACACTGGGATGTGAATGTAAACTGTTAGCACTACTGTCTATCTACCAGGTTACTTATACCTTTGGAATCTAATATTTAATGTGCAACAAGAAAATGGTATTTACACACATATATTGTATCTAGGTTATACTGTAACACATATAAAATGTATGGGATTGCCTGTCATCAAGGGGAGGGAGTAGAGGAAGGGAGGGGATAATTTGGAAAAATGAATACAAGGGATAATGTTATTTTAAAAAATTTACTCATGCATATATAATGTCAAAAAAATTATAAATAAAATTTTAAAAAAAGTGCCCAGAGCGAAAAGAGAGAGGGTCTTATTTAGGAAGCAGTCAAGAAGGGTAGAAATTCATGGGCATTGCCTTGGTTCATTGGTGTGGCTGAAAATAGCTCATTCATTCATAAATCCATTAATTCACTCATTGCCTCATCCATTCAACAAGATTTATTAAGTGTCCTTGGATGTTCAATAATCTGCTAAGTGCTAAGGATACAGCAAAAAAGAGGAGCCAGTCCCTGCTCTGGCAAAAGTGCCATTCTAGTGGAACAAGTGAGACCAAGCAGAACGACATGACTAACGTGGAAACATGTTTGCACAATCATGTTAAACATCATGTTTAAATCATGTTTAACATGATTGTACATGGATAATCTACATCAGATTGCTTAATGTCTTAGGGAGGGAAGGGGAGAGGGAGACAAAATTTGGAATTTTAAATTTTGTAAAAATTAATATTGAAAACTATCTTCACATATGATTAGAAAAAATAAAATACTAATAAGTGGGAAAAACAAATATTACATTTTTAATTGGAAAAAAAATTGAATTCTAAAAGGGGGCAGGGATGTTCCTAAGCACTGTGTCTCTTGGAAACAGTCTCTTAGAGCTTGAGGGACAGCAAAATGGGGATTAAAGCCATGGTAAAGAAAACCAAGAGATCAAGGCCTAGATAACCCTCCTCCATTACTGTGAGCTATTCAGTTAGTGTCGCTCCTGTGAGAGAGGGCTTGCCAGCTCAACAGCTGCAAATTGTGCTTATCATCTGATCATGGTCCAAACCACATCGTGTCACTACAAGTATTTAGGTGATTGTGTGGAACTGTGGGAAAGATGGAAGGAGATTGCCCATCTAGGCTGCCAAACTGTGCTTGCCTTCTCTTGGAGAGGCCAGACCACAGTGAGGGGCAAAGACAGACATATTATGGGAGATTATAGAGTGATAGGACAGATTGGGTTGGATTTAGTGAGAGAAAAGGATTTCACAAGAATATTAGACTATCATCAAATCCGTTTACCATTAATACCAATTACCAAGGTCCTCTATTCTTTTTTTAACAGAATTCAGATAGAAATAGTCCCAGGATAAGTTATTATCCTACTATTGTACTTTTATATTTAATTTTCTGTAGACTTTTGTACAAATAGATAGAATCACTGGAAAGGAGGGAAGTAGTTACTGAACAAAAGCCTTGAAGTATAATTCACTCCTATTTAGGTTTACTGAAAGTATCCTCTTTTCCAGTAAATTTCCAGTAGCCCATAGGATGATAGGGGTAACATATATTTTATCTAATTCTAAAGAAACACACACACACACACACACACACACACACACACACACACACACACCTTTTGACCCCTCTATTTCGGCTCTGCATCCAAAAAACCCTTATTTCACATTTTTGCGTATTTCGTTTGGCAACATCTATGAGAAAAGTGTTGTCTTAAGTTCCCCTCCCTCCTCCCATTGTTGTATGTTATCCTCCTGGTTTAATTTAATTTCTAGATGCTCCCATTTAGGACAATCTGTCCTGTGATCATCTTGTTGTTCTTAAGTTTTTAGGGCTCAGTATCATGTTCACCTGGGTCTATGACTGTGTTTGGCTCCAGTGTGATTTATTGAGTGAGTCCTTTGGAATATTTTGAGTTCTTTATCTGTGGTAGAGGGAAAGGTCTTTTTCAGAAGGTGACACGAGTTAAATCTTGACAGGAAAAAAAGGATTCCAAGAGGAAAGGAAGGAGCGCAGCTTTGTAAAGGATTTACATATATCCATTTGTATTTTTAGAAATCCTAAAAAAGACACAGGAGAGACAAAAGGGCATATCTAAAACCAAGAGCAAGTATTATTTATAATGGTAAAAACCCAAGAGGCTTTCTTATACAGTGCAAGAAAAAGCAAGAGAATCCCCCCTTCTGATTCATTATTAGAGTCATCAATTCTACCTATAGCATAAACATGAGAAAATTAAAAGCATAATTTTTTCAGAGAGATTACAAAACTGTCCATATCATAGAAGACATATCAATTTACTTAGAAAGCCTCTCATATCAACAAAGATACTGAAATGATTAATAGCATCAGTAAAGTAAGAGAATGAAAAATTAATTTTAAAATAGCATTTCTAGATAATACCAACGATTTTAAAAAGAAAGAGAAAGTGTATCAGAAATAGTTACAAAATGTGTAGAGCATCAAGGACTTTGCCTACTTTCTGATATTTAGCTCTTGCATAAATACAACCATAATACACTCTTGGCAGAAATAAATGATGACAAATAATTGGAGAAAGATTCATTATTTATTATTGTGATATTCAAACATAGCAAAAATGAACATATTAATTAATTTAGATATTAATATATATTAATTAAACTTCCATAGAGTTACTTTATACTCCAATCCCCAAATAATTCAACCATCAAAGTTAATAAAGGTCTTTAATCTCAAGGAAAACAATAAGAAAAAGTAGGAATGAGATAAAGATGGTATATTGTAGCAAATTTAAACTGTATTATAGAGCACTAATAATTAAACTTTTTTGGTGTGGATTTTGCGAAAATGGAAAAGTGAATTAGTGAAATATTAGATAAGCAAGAGGCAGAAGCAATCAAGGACTGCAGTCAATCAATAAACATTCCTTGACTGCTTTTTATTATTAATAACCCTCCACATATTGAAGTTCTGGAAATACAAAGAAACACAACAATACTGGACCTCACCCAGGGAGTCATCTGCTAATGGGGGAGATGTCAACATGTCAATAATTATATATCTTCAACTTAGATACAGAGTAAATGGAAAGTACTCTCAAATAGGGGTCCATGAAAGTCTCTTGGAGAAGATGGGATTTGAGCTCAGCTCAAAAGAAGCCAACAGAGCTAAAGTAAAGGTTGGTAAGTCACCCATAAGATAGTAAGTTGCCTACTTTGGCATAAGGAATCTCCTCATCTGGAAATTTCTCGTATCATTGAAATAATCATAGGTCTAATTTTTTTCTTGTTCCTTTAGATTCCACCATAAATCATGTACCTCAAGGACATAAAATACAGAAATTAAGGCCTTCTATAAGCCAAAATGCCATTATGCTCACTGCAGCAATTATTGTGATGGCAAAAAAAAAAAAAAGCCTGGCTAAAAAGATGGTGTCCATCTTTGGGAAATTGATGAACAAATAGTGAGATAGGAACTTAATAAATTATTATTTTGTAATAAGAAAGGATAATTGCAAGAAAAAGTAAGATTTGTATAAAAGGATGTTGAATGAAATGAAATTAAATCAAGAAAATAACACACTTGACTAATATAAATAACACTTAAAGGCAGTTGAATTCAGATTGATTATAATGAGCGATCTCTAGCCTAGCAAACCGATGATAAATCATCTCCCTTTCTCAGTAAGGAAGTGGGGGCCTACAGCTATAAAATATGGCTGACATCAAAGGTGGCCAGTTCATGTGTACATCTGAAGCCACATTTAAATGTAATTTGGGGATAACTTAAGAAAATTAACAACAGTACAACAGGGCATATATAATGTTAACATGTGGTTTTCTAAGTCAATACACAACTGCAATGATCCACATGTATGCTTCAGTGACTGCATTTCTATTGGAGTCTGACTCTGCTGCTTTCTACTGTCAGACATATTTACTGAAATAACTCTTTTTAGTTTCCTTAAATACTGTGTTCTATTTTAGGGTTAAATGAGAAGCAAGGAGACAGAGATCTCAATCAATGTTGCTGACCTGGAGGCAGGAGGACCTGCCAGTCAGTTACTCACTGGGTTACTTAACATTTCTGAGCCCATTGCCTCATCTATAAAATGGGGATAATAATAGTCCTTACCTCAAGGAGCTGTGATGGAGATAAACCGAGATAATGCACATAAATCACTTTGCAAATCTTACTGTACTACATATTGTTGTTCTTATTATGGGAATAACTGTCATATAAAAATTACAATTAAGAAAACATAAATGTAAGGTTTCTTGCCATCTCGAGGGGGGAACAAAAGGTAGGGACAGAATTTGGAATTGAAAACTTTAAAAAATATTGAGAATTTATTTTAACATGTAATTGGGGGAAATTTTTAAAATTATAAAGAAAATTAATTAAATGAAATGAGGGGGTTAAAGTAAATGAATCAACTTCTAGAGCTAAGCCTTGTGAAGTAAACTACCTTTTCCTTTGCAGCATTTCTATGTCCCAAATGCATAGTTGATGTGCCATCGGTTTTGGAATTCCAGCTCCACCTGAGTTATAATATAATATAATAACTCCCACACAGACAAATGACCATTTAAAAATGATCACTCCCTTTGCCCTTGTGCCCAGACATTCCCCTCAGTTTTTCTATTTTTCACTGAAATGTACTTTAATATTGATGGTTTAAAAAACTGTCGGGGAACTAAGAGCTGATGGATCATGTGATCTCCATAGGCTTGACACATCCAAGAATGCCAATCATGACCTTTGCAAATAAACATCAAGAAGCTACAATTTAGGACAGTCTGCATTGCAATCATGTTGTTCCTCGGTTGTTTTAATTATATCTAACTCTCTGTGACCTCATTTGGGATTTTCTTGACAAAGATATTGGAGGAGTTTGTCCTTTCCTTTTCCAGATCATTTTACAGATAAGAAAACTGAGGCAATAGGGTTAAGAGACTTGCCCAAGGTCACTCAGCTACTAAATATCTGAAGCTGAATTTGAACTCAGGTCTTTCTGACTTCAGATCCCATTCACTCTACCACCTAGCTGCCCTTAACTGGTGATTATAGATAGAATTGTCCCTCCCTGGTTTCACATAAGATAAATTTCCATATCAAGAATGATTATACTCTTTATATAGAGTATATAGATTCACAAAGAGTAGATTTACAAAAAGTCTTTTGTCTATTCTAGAGTGGTTCAAGATATCTAAAGAGCCTTCTTCCCAAATGCTAATCGTATTCTCCATTTTGAGCCTCAGAAGAATAAGGAATCATTGATGGTCATATAGTTACAAAGTATGAATTGCTGGCCAAATGCTTTTCCCCTATCCTATCTCTGCCTCTCAGCAAACCCTATCATAATTCAAATTCTAAATGAAACATTATGGGATGTTGGAGCAACTCTTATAGGGTTGGATAGTTATTTTTATTAAAATGAGAGAAAGCCACAGGAACCAAAGGCAACATTATAAGATGATAGAGCAACTCTTATAGGGTTGGATAGTTACTTTATTAAAATGGGAGAAATCCACCCAGAAGGAACCAAAGGAAACATTATGGGATGTTGGAACAACTCCTATAGGGTTGGATAGTTAATTTATTCAAATGGGAGAAAGCCACACAAAAGGAACCAAAGGAAACATTATGGGATGTTGGAGCAACTCCTATAGGGTTGGATAGCTATTTTATTGAAATGAATTGAAGAATTACATTGTAAAACATATATAGAAAGAGGTGACATCATCCCATGAGCAAAGGGCACACTCAGTTGGCCAGGGCCAGTGGGTGAGGCGGTAATGGAGAACTAGCTCCAACTTGAATTTCTGGCTACTAGTTTCACATGCCTGGGAGAGAAAAAAAAGTCACCCTATGAATCTGCCCCTTGCAAGCATTCAAAGACAGGAAGGTTTCGGAAGTGGACTAACCACACTTAAAGTGGGCCCATTGAGCAAGCGGTGAGACAGGTATGTATATCACTGATGATCATTGGATGAAAGAAAGAGGTCATTTTCCTGCTTCCCTTCCTTTTATTCAGAAAGCATTAAGCTTCGTCACCATCCCTGGTCCTGCCATCGCTCAGACTAGATCTCATCGTGTGAAGCTGTCGGGACCTCCAGCTTTGGGAAACTGGTAATTATGATTTGTTGGCTTCTAGGAGACTTGCCTCTGAGTTCGTCAAAAAGGGGAGCCCTTCTAAAGAGCTTTGATAGCTTCGTTGCCAGAATCTTTGCTGGGTGGAGGGGGCCCTCTTAGAATTCAGAATGCAAGATAAAGTTCACCGGCTCCCCCTTCTTTATTAAACTTCCCCATCTCGATGAGTGGCTTAGCAGGAATCAAAGAGAAAGAAACAGGGACTAGAGCTCAGGGTAATATTCTCCATTACAGTGAGTGACCCCCATGGGTGGGTGGGTGGGTGACCCCATGAATGATAATGGTTTGTAATAATGACGTGATGTTTCAGAGAGTCAATGCTTTTGTTGAATTGTGTAATGGACAAAAGAAATTAGTTTTTAAACATTAATGAAAATTTTTCTCTTCTGGGCATAAATATTATAAACAACTATTTCCCCTCATGATCTGATATATGTTGAGTCTTACTGAGATTATGAAATTATCTTCCTTACTTTCCAAAGAATTGAAAGCACGACTTGTATTTATCTGGAGTATGTGGGGGGGAAGAAATTTTAAAAAATAATTATGTTAAACTTCTGTTGTTGAACATGGAACATGAAAGCTTTCTTGCAAATGTTTCTTTGTACCTGTATACTATGACATTTTAAGTTTTATTTGAAAAGATGTGGCAGTAGATGATAGCTTCATACTTTTTCATCCACAAAATTATATGGAATTTGACTTCCACATAAGAAGTGTTTATTAAGTATATTTATATGCATAGTGCTGTGCTAAGTGATGGGGATATGAGCATCACTACCACCAACAACAGTCCCAGCACTCGAGAAGCTTATTTTATGCTGGTGAATATGGAGGCTGGAGCTCATACAAATAGGTAAGTACACGTGTGATGATCTGAGAAGGGAGAGAGAATACTAATGATTAAGGGCTTCAGGGAAGGTAGCCTGTAGCAGGTGGCACATGGTTTGACACTTGAATGAAGAGATGGAAGTGAGAAAGAAGGATATTCCAAGCTTGAGGGACAGAGGAAGCATGGTCTGGTGAAGAGAGTACTGGACCTGAAGTCAGCGAGTGTTGGGTCTAATTCCCATGTGACACACTTGCAAGCAGTGAGCTACTGGACAAGTCATCTCACTTTCCTGGGGCCTCAGTTCCTTCTTCTGTAAAGAGAATGACTAGAGTTGATGACCTTGAAGATCCCTTTAGTCTCTAAATCTAACCATGATCTTTTGAAACCCAGTGAGTAAGTGGTTGGATTGAATCACAGAATTCATGGAGGTGAGGAATAATGCATAATCATGTACAAAAATTGAATTGAAGTCAGATTAAGGGCTTTAAATTTAAAGCTGGATAATTTGTATTTTATCCTAAAGACATTAGAAAGCCAGAGATAGTTCATGAGTCAGAAAGTAAAATGGTCAGGCTTGTGCTTTAAGAATATTGGCAGAGGGGCAGCTGGGTGGTGCAGTGGATAGAGCACCGCCCCTGCAGTCAAGAATATTGGCAGAGGGGCAGCTGGGTGGTGCAGTGGATACAGCACCAGCTCTGAAGTAAAGAAGACCTGAGTTCAAATCTGACCTCAGACACTTAACCCTTCTTGTGTGACCCTGGCCAAGTCACTTAACCCCAATTGCTTCAGCAAAAAAGAAAAAAAATTGGCAGATATATGACTAGATAGATAGCTATCAATGGATGGATGGATAGACAGAGGAAGAGAGGATAGGGAGAGGAGACTTGAAAGTGGAAATGAGACATCCAAATGAGAGACTGTTTCAATAGTTCAAGAGGAGTTATAAATGTCTGATGGAGGGTAGGGGCCACCTAGGTGAAGGGAAGGACATGGATGTGAAATGTCATGTTTTAGAGGAAGAATTGACAAGAAGTGACCAGCCCTGAGGGAATATAGGCTTCAAGTCTTTGTCCAAAGCTTTCATGGTAAAGACTCCCAATACTTTTAGTTTAGCTGTCTTTGCCCCATTAGATACAGCATCCCGAGGAACCAAGTATATATGGTAAGAACCCAAGCACCCCAAGAGACAACCCAGGGGAAGAAAGTATAAAAGGCAACGGAAAAGTTGATTTCCTCACGTCTTCCTCCGAGTAGTTCCTTATGGTCTCTGCTTCCAATGAGGGGGAGAAACCAAAAGCTTGTCTTTTAATCTTCAGAATATGAGAATGAGAGGATCAGAGATGTGGTTTTTATCAGTCATTTCATTCACCTCCTTTATTTGACACATTAACAGTTGGGGCCAAAGAGGCTAAATGATACCTCAAATTCCAAAGGAATAAGTGGCAAAGCTTGGTTTCAAAGCTGAGTCTTTTACTTCTAATTCAATGCCATACTGTGTTCAACTGAGCCCTTTCCAAGGAGTTGAGTCCAGGATTAGAAAGGGATGATCTGATTGAGTGAGAAGGGCCCTGCTGGGTACTGAGGGAGTGTGGGTCAGGGCTGCACTACATGAGTGGGATGGGAGGGGATTTCTGGACAAAAGAACCTCAGACGAGAGAAAATAGGGCAGTTATGGCAAGACGTTGATCTACTTTCTTGGATGATTTTCAGTATTTGATAGTAGCAGGGGTCTTGCTCAGATTAGGGGCTTGATAAGTGCTTGTTAAATTGAATTGCATTGGAGTGCATTGAAGTGAGTTGAATTGAAATGAAGTGAGAGCTGACAGAACTGCTCCTTTCTTAACAACATATCTAGAGAAGGAAAATGAATCTGGCGTCTTGCTTTGAAAGTTTGGTTGTCTCTTTATGCTCTCATCTGTAAAATGGGAACAATAATAGCTCCAGATCCTTCACTGGGCTATTATGGGCCTCAAAGGTATAAGTCAGGTAAAGAGTTTTGCAAACCTTATGAAAAAATATTGTTGTTTTTATTAAAAACTTCTATTGAGCCTGTGTATGTGTGAGACATTATTCTCCCCTATATGCTGTATCAATTCAAGTCTCCATGTCAGGAAAGCTTTGGCTCAGAGAATCATGGAGCTGGAGCTTTAATGGACCCTGATAGCCTTCTAGTCCAACCCTTTCATCCTACAGTTAAAGAAACTGAGGTGCACCCAAATGTTTCAATCCTTGGAAATGCTCCCTCTCCTCCCCCATCCCTGGAACGAGTTCCATTCTTGCCTCTAGTTTTTGAATTCTCTGGTTGTCTGGGAGTCTCAGATCAGATTCTTCAGGAGGCCTTGCTGATCTTCCATCTGTTCTACTGCCATTACATCACTTCCTCCATTCTGCATTTCCTCTCCCCATTCCAGTGTAGGCTCCCTGAAGGCAGGACCTGTTTCAGTTTCATAGCTTAATTCCCAGAATTCAGCACAGACACTGGCCCACAGAGGTGACTGAATGAAGATTTATTGGTCAGCTGATTGGCTGTCACTGTCAATTCCTACTCGGGTGACCCTGGCCGCATCTCCTCTCCTAGATGTACTTTTCAAGGATTCCTGGGATTGCTTGGGGCTGGGCATGAAGCACTTTTCACAAAAGTGCTAGCTAACTGATGTCATGTGAAGCTAAAAGGCTTCAGACATCATCTATTTCAACCTCCCATTTTCCAGATGATCAAACTGAGACCCAGGGAGAAGTAAGAAGAGTTCTGTATGTTTCAAGTTCTGAATGTTTGTTTTCAAGACAAGATGGAGAAAACTTTGTGATGAGGGCAGAGATAGTCTTAACAGGCATTTCCCCTTTCTTTTCTCTTAGAATGAGGAGATAAAAAGTAAGAGCATCAAACTTTCCAAGTGAATCAAGTGTGTCAGGGAGCCCTGATTTCTCCCTTCCCTCCTCAAAATTAGGCAATGAGAGACTTTATGAGGTAAACTTAATAACTATTTAATAAATGTAATAACTACACACAAAAGGAATCAAAAATTTATTCACATATGCTTCAAGTTTCTATAATTATTGTGGGGATGTCTTGGACCAATCCCCTTTGTGAATCTATGAATCTTAATTTCTTCACCTGCAGGATGCACATTATTCCTTCATCACAGGGTTGATGTAAGATTGTAGATGACAAGTACTTTGGAAACATTAGGGCACCTTATTAATGTCAGCTCTCACTTTCACATCCTCTGGAAATCAAAGGGACTTGGAGAGCATCAAGTCTAATCCTCTTATTTTAGGGATGGGGGAACTAAATCTCAGTGAAAAGAAAGGGCTTCTCCAAAGTCACATACAGGTAACCAAAATCCCTTTCAGCTGAAAGATACCTAGAGGTATTTGAGACTAATCACCCAAACTTTGCCCTCAATCATGTTTGCTTAAGATTGGATTTCTACCTTGCAGTGCTAAGCTAATTTGGGGTGGAGGAAGAGCACACTAGCTAAAAATGGGTGATAGTTCCCTCTCTGCTCCTCTTCCCTCTCTTCTACATTGTTTCTAAGAACTTCTAGTCACAAAACTAAGTGCTGCCAATCTGATTGTCTCCTTGTTCATTCTCCCTTTGAAATTAGATACTAACTGAGGCAGGGAGTGGCGCAGTGGGTAGAGCACTGCAGTCAGGATGCTTACTAGTAGTGTGGCTCTGGCCAAGTCTTTTAATTTCACTGACCTTCCCCCCCAAAAAAGGAAAGAAATTACGTACCAACCCCTAAGAAAAAAGAACATGATGGAGAGATAGAGACAGCAGGGAGGTGGAACTGCAAGCTGAGCATCTTTGTAAACTTGGCAAGTTTTGGCATCTGGCACAGCACTTGCAAAATATCATTGTTCCTTTGGCTACACAATATCAAATGTCTAGGAAAAAATATCCAAACTGCTTATTTCCACTATGGTGACCACCATTTTTTAAATATTGTGCATCGTTATTCTTGGGACATCCAGAGTGGGCTCTGGCTGTGTTCTGTCTAGGCAAGCAGCAAAGGTGAACTAAAAAATCACACCCCATCTGAAATCTAAAGAATTTATATTGACATTCTAACTTCCCTTTTGCTATATTTGTGATCTTTGGCAAGATCTCTGAGGCCCTCAGTTTTCTTTTTCTTTTTAAAAATAATATGAAAGGTTAAATTAGATCATCTCTAAGATCATCCACCCTCAACATTTTCATTCCCAATATCAGCAACATCATTGGCTTGCAAATGTCCCTACTTTGGTACTTGTATATTGTTGCTATTCAATTGTCACTTATTTTCTGTGATCCCATTTGGGGTTTTCTTAGCAAATGTTTTAACATTTCCTTTTCCAGTTCATTTTCAAGATGAGAAAACTGAGGTTAACAGGGTTAGGAGACTTGCCCAACAACACACAGGTAGTATCAGAGACTGGATTTGCACTCATAAAGATGAGTTTTCCTGATTTTAGGTCCATAACCCTAGGCACTGCTCTATCTAGTTGTCCAACTATCCCTATATCCACCTTCCTAATCTATAGGAAACAATGCAGATTGCAGCAGCAGTGATTTGGTAATCCTTTGATCATTTAGAATAAACAAATTTATCATATTTGGAAGGCACTGGCTGAGTAAACAATGTTGTACACAAGTCCTCAAAATCATAACCAAACCCACAAACAATAGATGGAAAATAACTTTTGCTGCTGATGCAAACCAATGATCATATTTGCTCTTTATAACAAAAGTGCTAAAATCATTTTCTTTGGCCCCTATAGTGGAGGTGCTACTTCTTACAACTAGATAAAGGCAAAAGAGACATATTTAGATGGCACAAGAGAAATCTTTTGCTTTCTGTGGCAGAGAGCATTTCATCCCCCAAAGTGGCTTGGTTGGGTTCTGGGCGCAAGTGCCAATCCCAGCTGGCATTGAAGCCGGCTTCTTGGTGTGCCGATGTGACCCACAACTTCTGGGATGTTTCCTGATGTGTCATCAACTGAAAGAGGTTGGGTCCCACTGATGTAAGGTATGACATGAACCTGGTTAAACCACTGAATTCAGCATCTAATTTTCTTTTTTTTCTAATTGAAAGAAGTCACACTAGTTCTTGTTCAGACAAATATCTCAGTGGCCCAACCTTTTCTAGCTCCCACCTCCATCTTGAGCAATAGCTCCTTTCACAGTGTCTGCCACCAAAAACTTGGGTTAATTTTTGAAGGGTACCAACCAATTCTGAAGAGTAACCATACCAACCAATATTAACAGTCAGTATCTTTTTCTAGGTGACTGTGAGATGTGGCTCTTTTCAGTAGTGATATATGTCACCTATGGAATTCTAAATGCCCAAGGATCATTGGACTCAAAATATCCTGTGGAACCCGAAGTGTGGATGAATATTGTAAGTTATGGAAAGGGGAAGGAAATGTCAGGATTGGACTTCTAGTGCATTCTCCCTCAGCAGACTTTTACCAAAGGCTGGATGGCCATTGGTTCAATGTATTTCCAGAAGGGACTACTTGTACAAAGATGGCTGGGCCTGGATAGCTTCTTAGGTCTCCTTAGCTCTCAGCTCCTATCTTTGATTGATTTCAAGGTGATGGATTTGATGATGGATCTGATTGATCATCACAATAGGCTCAAGCTTATGTACCAGATGAGTGGGGAGCAGAGATTGATGAGCATGAAGAAGGACTCTAAACTGACACCCTAGATGGTTCAAAATGGTGATTAGGAGCTACATCAGCTTGGAAACTAATGTAGTCCCTCCAACATCCTTTGTATTCCTCAGTGAATCCTAGTATGACTTTAACCAGAAAAAAAACTCAGCCCGGGGACTTGTACCTCCTTTCTGACTGCACCCAAGAAGGCAGGACCCAACTCCTGTCACTAATATATTTTGTATTTTTGCACAGAGTGAGCTCATCAAGCACTGTGGTTATCCCAGTGAGGAATATGACGTCACCACTGAAGATGGTTACATACTCAGCGTCAATCGAATTCCCCATGGCCAAAGACCTCCTGAGAAAAAAGGTATATCTTATTTCAAGATGGGAAGCAATATTGGTGATCCAGGTGTGCAGGGCAAGTTAAATCAGGGATAACTCGATCAATCTGCAAGTGTCCAAAGACAAATGTAAAGCAGTCTTTTCTTTCAGGGACTTTACAACCTAGCCAAAGCAGACATGAGTCTATAGAGGTCTACATAAATAATTTGGTAGAAAAAGGTACGTACTAACAACTTAACAGGGGAGCATTAGGAGGTGACAGGGTAGATGGGGAAAGGCTAAATTGAATTAATGCTGCCCTTTCTGCTCCCATGTGAACAGCTCTTGATGTTTAGGGAATTTTTCTTTTCTGAAAAATGAGGGGATTGGATTCAGTAGCCTCCAAGACACCTTCAAACTCTATAACTTTGATATCTCAACTTCTGGGAAAGATTGGAAATAATCTCTTAAGGGATGAAGAGGGTGATTTGTTCTCTTTCTCTCCATGAGGTATCAAAGGACAAGAATATTGATAATTGATAATAGAGATTGATAATAGATAATTGATAATAATGAGAGGATTGATTGATAATAGATAATTGATAATGGAAAGGATGTTTGCTCACCCAAACTGCCTTTTGACATCTGTAGGGTGTCAGGACAAAAAAGAGGCCTTCAAAGATAAGGCATTCCTGTTTATTTCTCTTTATAGGAAAAAATTCAAAGCCTTGTGTTTCTGGAAGATTTATTTCTTTACCTCTGCTAGAGAGAGATTAGCTAAATTAAGGATTAGGATTTTCATGGCATTCAGGATCAGTATAGATTGCCAAGGATTTCCTCACCTCAAGGATTAGGCCTTTCCCTGCCTCAGAGCTGATCAAGTCATAGCATCCTGGCAGGGTAGTAAGAAGCCTTCTTGAAGTATTTGCCTGGGCCTTGAGGACTGAGAAAAACCAAAATAGTAAAAGCCTCTGAATTAGGAGAAACCCTACTGGCAATCTAGTTCAGCTCCAAACTGATGAAGAATAAACTCTGATAAATATCTCCAAAAAGTGTTTCTCTATGAAGATCTCAATAAAAGACTTGAAGATCACCACCTCCCAAGACAATTTTTTTTGATTTTTCAATTTATTTTTTTTCTTTTTTTATTATAGCTTTTTATTTACAAGATATATGTGTGGGTAATTTTTCAGCATTGATAATTGCAAAACCTTTTGTTCCAATTTTCCCCTCCTTCCCCCCATCCCCTCTCCCAGATGGCAAGTTGACCAATACATGTAAAATATGTTAAAGTATAAGTTAAATACAATATATGTATACATAGCCATATAGTTATTTTGCTGTACAAAAAGAATCGGACTTCAAAATAGTATGCAATTAGCCTGTGAAGGAAATAAAAAATGCAGGCGGACAAAAATAGAGGGATTGGGGATTCTATGTAGTGGTTCACACTCATTTCCCTGAGTTCTTTCACTGGGTGTAGCTGGTTCAGTTCCTTACTGCTCTATTGAAACTGATTTGGTTCATCTCATTATTGAAGAGGGCCAGGTCCATCAGAATTGATCATCATATAGTATTGTTGTTGAAGTGTATGATGATCTCCTGGTCCTGCTCATTTCACTCAGCATCAGTTCATGCAAGTCTCTCCAGGCCTTCCGAGACAATTTATTAACTTGAATTTGGAACACTTCCTTTTGGGTTTCCATCCTTCACAATTTCACCCCAGCCTACTTCACTAATATCATTGCACATTATTCCCTATTATACACCTTCATTTTTAATTTTTTTAGATTCAGCTACTAGTTCTTTTTTTTAAAAAATTATTTATTGTTGTTGTTTGCCTTTTGTTTCTGGAAGAAGCCCATGACATCAGGCAGGTAAAAGCATGAGTTGCAGATGAATTGGAGGGAGGGAGGGATGGGCAAAATTATGGGATTCATTTTCCCCTCCAAAGCCATCTGGACTGGATGGGCAAAAATTTGCCACTGTTGGCAAGATATAGATCAAAGACAGCTGGAGATGCCCCTGAATGAAATGAGAGACTTTGGCCTTTTTAAGCTAAGATTTTCAACAGTTTGACTGAGGCCACATCTATTCAATACTTAAAGCTAGGTTGCAATTGAAGCAAAGAATCTTCATGTATTCAAAAAAATTCTTGAATGTAAATAGAAGTCATTTCTACTTTGGTCAGAAACCCTGAGAGTCTTCCCCTTCCAGATTCATTCTTTCATTTATTTATTTGTGCACTGATTTTTCTTTAACCCTTCCATTTGTTATTTGTCATTTTTGATGGTTATGAGATAGTACTCCAGACTTGCTTTAATTTACATCTCTCTAATCAATGTGATTTTAAAGAGCACTTTTTTCATATGACTATAAATAGCTTTGATTTCTTCTTCTGAAAGCTAGCTGTTCATATCTTTTACCCATTTACCAGTTGAGGAATGGCTCTTATTTTTATAAATTTGACTGAGTTCCCTCTATATTTGAGAAGTGAGGACTTTATTAGAGAAACCTACTGTAACATTTTTTATGTCATTTCATATTCTATGCTACTTTTGGCAATTCAGTTTACCTGCTTATCTCTTTTAATTATGTTTCTTTTAGCTTTTTTGGTGTCTGAGATTATGATTGCTACCCCTGCCATTTTAAGATTTGTTCCAGCCTTTTATTTTTAATTCTTTGTGTGTCTTTCTGTGTCAAATGTATATCTTGAAAACAATATATTATTGAGTTCTGATTCCTAATCCTTTTTACTATCTGCTTCTATTGATGGGTGAACTGATATTATTCAAATTTACAATTATGATTACTAATAATGTGTTTCCTTTCATCATATATTCTATTTCACCCCTCTATTTCTCTTTTTTATTCTATCCCTCCTCAAAAGTTCATTTTGCTTTTGAACATTGCCTTCGTTAATCTGTCCTATATTTTATCCTCTCCCCTTCGGAAAATGATTATCCTCTTCTATTTCCTCACTGAGTCAGAGAAATTTCTCTAGTACTTTTCCATCTTTGAACCAATTCCCATGAAAGTGAGATTCAAGCATTGCCCACTACATATACCCCTTTTCTCCTCCCTGCAAAAGCTCTTTGTTGCATGTTTCTTTATGCAAGATAGACTTCCCTTTCTATTTCTCCTTTCCCCCTTCTCCTAGTGCATCCTTTTTTTATGCTTTTTTTTTTTCTTGGTGGAGGGAGAGGAGATATCATATTGCTGTGTTTTGTCTATTTGGATATTACACATCTTACTTTAAAAAATTGTATCAAAATTCAGTATCAGTCTAGTTTTCTTTATCTGTTTTTGCTCTTTCTGTTTCAGATATCAGCACCATATTTATGTCATAAGATACAAATTTATTACCTATTTTTTTTCAGCTAGTTCATGTTGCACTAGAATTGATTGCTCTTTAAACGTGTGGTAGAATTCACTTGTGAATCCATCTGTTCCTAGGTTTATTTGTTTTCTTTAGGGAGCTCATTGATGATTTGTTCATTTTCTTTCTCTAAGATAAAGGATATTTTGGTTTTTTCCCCATTTACATGTAAAAAACAATTTGTAATTTTAAAAACAATTTTGAGTAGAAATTATTTTTCTCCCTTCCCTGTACTTGAGATGGTAAGCAATTTTACATAGGTTATACATGTTTAAACATATGCAAAGTGTATTTCCATTTTATTCATGTTGTGAAAGAAAATATAGACAAAAAATTAAGAAAATAATGAAAGTGAAAAGTAGTATGTTTCCATCTACATTCAGACTACATCAGTTCTTCTTCTGAGAGTGGATAGCATTTTTATCTTGGATTTTCATATTGCTGATTTTAGATGAACTCTTCACAGTTTTGTGGAGGATAGATAACCCATACAGAGTTAGTAATCATACAACAATGTTGTTATTATGTACAAGGCTCTCCTGAGTCTGCTCACTTCATTTTGTATGAATTCCTGTCAGATTTTCCAGGTTTTTCTGAAAGTATGCTGCTTGTTATATCTTATAGCCTAGTATTTCATTAGAATCACACACCACAACTTTTGCAGCCATTCACCAACTGGTGCAAATCCCCTCAATTTCACATTCTTTGATACCACAAAAAAAAAAAAAGCTTTTAAAATAAATTTTAAAATAGGTCCTTATTATTTAATCTCTTTGGGACACAGTACCATTACTGATCAAAGGGTAAGCACAATATTAGAGATTTGGTGGGCATAGTTGCAATTTTTTTCTATAGAATGGTTGAATCAGTTTATAATTCCATCAACAATACATTAGTTTTCCAAATTTCCCACATGCCCTCTAACATTTATCATTTTCCTTTTTTGTCATGGTAGCCAATCTGAAAGGTGTGAAATGGTACCTCAGAGTATTTTAATTTGCAGTTTTCTAATCAATAGTGATTTAGAGCATTTTTCATTAGCTTTGATTTCTTCTGAAAATTTCCTGTTCATATCCTTTGACCATTTATCAATTGACTTGATTCTCTATACATTTGAGAAATATGGCCTTAATCAAAGAAATTTGCTTTAAAAACATTTCCCCAGGAGGAGCTAGATGGTGCAGTGAATAACACCAGCTTTGAAGTCAGAATTCAAATCTGATCTCAGACACTTAACACTTTCTAGCTGTGTGACCCTGGGCACTTAATCCCAATTGCCTCAGCAAAAAAAAAAAAAAAAAAAAAAAAAAAAAAAAACCAAAAAACAAAAAAAAAAAAATTTCTCCAGTTTTCTGCATTTCTTCTGGTCTTGGTTGCATTAATATTTTGTGTAGAATCTTTTTAATGTAATATAATTAAAATTATATGTTTAACAATCTGCAATACTCTATGTCTTCTGTTTGGTCATAAATTATTCCTTTTTCCATAGATCTGACAGGTAAATTGTTCCATGCTCCCCAAACTTGCTGATTGTATCATTCCTTGATGTCAAAAGCATGTACTTGTTATGTTCTAATCTTGGAATTATTATGTTGTAAGATGTTTATATATGCTTAGTTCTGCCATACTGTTCTTAAGTTTTCACTTTCCCAAACATTTTTATCAAATATGAGTTGTTATCACAAAAGCTTGGGTTTGGGGGTTTGTTAAACAATAGATTATCATGATTATTTTCTACAAAGTATTGTGTACTTAATTTATTCCATGGATCCATCACTTTATTTCTTAAACAGTATTATATTATCTTCTAATTAATATTTTATAATACATTTTGAGATATGATATGACTAAGCCACTTTCTTTTATTTTTTCTATCAATTCTCTTGATAGTCTTGATCTTTCGTTCTTCCAGATGAATTTTGTTATATTTTTTCCAGCTTCATAAACTAATTTTTGGTAATTTAATTGTTATGGTACTGAAAAAGTAAATAAATTTAGATAGAATTATCATTTTTATCATATTGACTCAGCTTACCTATGAGCAACTGATATTTTCCCAAATGTTTAGATCTACCTTTGTGTACAAAATGTTTTGGAAGTGTGTTTATTTAGTTCCTAGGTTTGTCTTGGCAGATAGTCTCCCAAGTATTTTATATTGTCAATAGAAATGGAATTTTTCTTTTTATCTCATGCTGCTGGACTTTGTTGGTAATATAAATGCTTGTGAGTTTTTTATATACTGCTACTTTGATAAAGTTAATTATTTCAATTATTTTTAGTTGATTCTTTAGGATAATCTAAGCTTATCTTGATATCATCTGTAAATAGTGATAGTTTTGTTTCCTCATTGCCTTTTTTAATCCCTTTGGTTTCTTTTTCTTATTGCTCTAGCTAACACTTCTAATATTAGCTCTTTTCAGTTCTAGTATATTGAATAATAGTTGTGATAATGGAAATCCTTGCTTCCCCCTTGATGTTACTGGGAGTCTTCTAGTTTAGTCCCCTTACAGATAAGCATGCTGATCATTTTAGATATATACTACTTGGTATTTTAAGGAAAGATCTATTTATTCCTATGTTCTCTAATCTGTTTAATAGGAATGGGTATTATGTTTTGTGAAAATATTTTTTCTTCACAAAATAGTCATTATTTTTTTCTTTTTTAATATGGGCAATTTGTATTTTTATGGATATAAATCAATTCATATTCATACTCTAGATCTACATATACCCAATTATCTTCTTTTCATGTAGGAATGTAAATGGTTCAAATAGATTAAATCATTTATTATTTCTCTTATATAGTTACCGTTTGCGCTTTTGTATTTTTGAATATTAATTTTTTATTCAGCTCTAGTATTTTCATCAGAAATGTTTGAAAGCCCCTAAGTTTATTAATTATTTATTTTCCCCCAATAGTATTATACTAAGATTTGCTTAGTAGATGATTATTGCTTGTACTCCTAGCTAATTTATCTTTCAGAATATCATTTTCAAACCCCTCTACTCCTTTAATGTGGAAGCTACTAAATCTTGTATAATTCTGACTTTGTATAAATTAATTTGTAAATGTAATTCTCCACATATTTGAATTGTTTCTTTTTTAAGACTGGTTGCAATAGTTTCTACTTGACCTGGGAGTGCTGGAATTTATCTATAATATTCCTGGTTGCTTTCATTTTGGAGTCTCTTTCAGGAGGTGATTGATGGATTTTTTTTTTCAATTTCTATTTTACCTTCTGGTCTTAGAATATCAGGACAGTTTTCCTTAATGATTTCATGAAATATGATGACTAGACTCTTTAAAAAATATGTTTTCGGTAGTTCAATAATTCTTAAATAACTTCTTGATCTGCTTTCAAGGTCACTTTTTTCTGTTAAGATATTTCATATTTTCTTCAATTGTTTATTTTTCTTACTTTGTTTTATTATTTCTTGACATCTCATGGGATTATTAGCTTCCAATTGCCCAATTCTAATTTTAAAGAATTTTTTCTACAATGAGCTTTGTTGCCCCTTTTCCCTATTTAGCCAAGTCTGCTTTTTAAGGAGTTCTTATCTAAAGTGAATTTTGTGGCTTCTTTTAAGATTAGGCCTTTTTTTTTTTTTTTTTTTTTTTTTTTTGGTCTTTTTCTGGTCTTTATTTTTTGTTCTTGATCTTCTCTGTCACCATAGTAGATTTTTATGCTTAGATTCTTTTGTTGTTGTTTGCTCATTTACCCAGCTGATCTCTAGGTTTTCAACATTATATTAAAGTTGGGTTCTGCTCCCAGGGTAGGAGAGTTACTGTTCCAAGATTCAGGTGTTTTTTTTTTTTTTTCTGTTGCTGTTTTCAGAGCTAATTCTGGGAAATCTATAAGTCTTGGGTTCCTTTAAGGTGGTATGATTAGGACAGGTGTAGTAACTGCTTTCTCATCCTGCATTCTGGTCTTTACTCAGGAACAGACTTCTTTTCCCTGCAACCAAAAGTGCTAGCATTTTTCTTGGTTCTAGAAGTATGACCATTTCCCCTGCTCTCCCATGGCTGCAAGTCTATCTTTATTTTGGCCATGGAACTGTGTTTAGGGTCTTTTATCTCTTGGGAGAGCAAGTGCTAATGTTTTTCTTTCCCCTGAACTACAATTTGAAATTGTATATAGGCAATGCAACAAGATTGGCACCAATAAAAGGTCTCCTATAGTCTTTCTGCCCAGTTGTTCAACTCCTTTATTATCTTTGGACTGGAAGTTCCCAAAGTTGCTGCTGAAGCTATGGAACCTACTTCCAAGGCCTCCTGCTGGTATTGCAGCAGTATGAATCATTCTCTAGGCCAACTCCCACCTCTGTGTCACAGACCTTTTTTTGAAAATTTTCCAAGTTGCCTTAGGCTAGAGAAATACCTCACCTTGATTTTTTTTGTTGGCTCTACCACTTCAGAATTTGAGATTTTATTTTAATATTTTATTTTTTAATTAGATATAAAAACTTGACTTTTTTTTAAATTTTGAGTTTCAAATTCTCTTCCTCTCTTCCTCCATCCCCCTCTCATTGAGAAAATAAGCAATTTTATTTTGTTATACATGTACAATCATGCAAAACATATTTGCATACTAGTCATGCTGTGAAAGAATAGTCATTGCCAATATCTTCTGGATTCTGGAAAAATCAAGAGAGTTCCAGAAAAAAAATCTGTTTCTATGGCTACAGTAAAGACTTTGTGTTATCACAACATAAGGTGCTAAATTCTCAAAGAGATAGGAGTACCAAGTCCTCTTATTTGTTTCCTGAGGAGCCTGTATGTGGGCCAAGAAACAGCAGTTAGAACTGAATGTGGAACATTTGGCTTAAAATTGAAAAAGAAGTACAATAGGGCTGTATATTATCACCTTATTTATTTGACTTATATGCAGAGAATATCATATGAAGTGCCATGTTGGGTGAATCAAAAACTGGAATTCAGGTTATCAGGAGAATTATCAAAAATCTCTGATATACAAATGATATCACTATGGTGGCAGAAATTAAAGAGAAATTAAAATGAATTAAAATGCCTCTTGATGAGGATAAAAGAATAGAATGCAAAAGCTGGCTTAAAACTTAACGTTAAAAAGAAAACCTCTTTGCAACTGTTTCCATCACTCCCTGGAAAACAGGAGAAGACAAGGAAACAGTATCAAATTATATCTCAAATCTCATTCAAAGATCATTTCAGAATGACAACAGCCATGAAATTAAAAGGGGTTTGTTCCTTAGAAAGAAAAACAAAGCAAATTTGGACAGTTTATTAAATGCAGAGGCATCACCTTGCTGTCAAAGTTACGGTTTTTCCACTAGGAATATATGGCCATGGCAGTCAAACTATAATGGGAAAGCTAAGTGCCACAGAATCAACTTAATTTTTGCTGCTGGAGAAGACTTATGAAAGTCTCTTAGATAGCAAGGAAATCAAATCACTCAATACTTAAAGAAATTAATTCAAGCTATTTACTGTTATGTCAAATTTGATTTGTGGAAGATTCTGAAGATCACCTGGCAGGATAAGATATCAAAGACCAGGGTTATTTTTAAAACTAAATTGCCAAGCATTCCATCTCTATTGCAGAAAGGACAACTCCGACATCCAGTACTCCTGGATAAGCCGAGCGAATATAATAAAGACGACAATACTCCCCAAACTAATCTATTTATTTAGTGCTATACCAATCAGACTCCCAAGAAACTATTTTAGTGACCTAGAAAAAATAACAACAAAGTTCATATGGAAGAATAAAAGGTCGAGAATTTCAAGGGAATTAATGAAAAAAAAGTCAGATGAAGGTGGTCTAGGTATACCTGATCTAAAGCTATATTATATAGCAGCAGTCACCAAAACCATTTGGTATTGGCTAAGAAATAGACCGGTTGATCAGTGGAACAGATTAGGTACAAAGGACAAAAAAAGGTACAACTATAGCAATCTAGTGTTTGATAAACCCAAAGATACCAACATTAGGGATAAAAATTCATTATTTGAAAAAAAAACTGTTGGGAAAACTGGAAATTAGTATGCCAGAAATTAGATATGGATCCACACTTAACACCATATACCAAGATAAGATCAAAATGGGTCTATGATTTAGGCATAAAGAATGAGATCATAAATAGATTAGAGGAATAGAGGATAGTCTACCTCTCAGACCTGTGGAGGAGGAAGGAATTTATGACTAGAGAAGAACTAGAGATCATTATTGATCACAAAATAGAAGATGTTGATTTCATCAAACTAAAAAGTTTCTGTACAAACAATACTAATGCAAACAAGATTAGAAGGGAAGTAACAAATTGGAAAAATATTTTTACAGTTAAAGGTTCTGATAAAGGTCTCATTTCCAAAATATATAGAGAATTGATCCTAATTTATAAGAAATCAAACCATTCTCCAATTGATAAATGGTCAAAGGATATGAACAGACAATTCTCAGATAAAGAAATTGAAACTATATCCACTCTTTTGAAAGAGTGTTCCAAATCACTACTGACACACCTGTCAGATTAGCTAAGATGACAGGAACAAATAATGATGAATGTTGGAGGGGATGTGCGAAAACTGGGACACTGATGCATTGTTGGTGGAGTTGTGAAAGAATCCGGCCATTCTGGAGAGCAATCTGGAACTATGCCCAAAAAGTTATCAAACTGTGCATACCCTTTGATCTAGCAGTGCTACTACTGGGCTTATATCCCAAAGAAATACTAAAGAGGGGAAAGGGACCTGTATGTGCCAAAATGTTTGTAGCAGCTCTTTTCATAGTGGCTAGAAACTGGAAGATGAATGGATGTTCATCAATTGGAGAATGGTTGGGAAATTATGGTATATGACTGTTATGGAATATTATTGTTCAATAAGAAATGACCAGCAGGACGAATTCAGAAAGGCTTGGAGAGACTTGCATGAACTGATGCTGAGTGAAATGAGCAGAACCAGAAGATCACTATACACTTCAACAACAATACTGTATGAAGATGTATTCTGATGGAAGTGGATATCTTCAACATAAAGAAGATCCAACTTACTTCCAGCTGATCAATGATGGACAGAAACAACTACACCCAGAGAAGGAACACTGGGAAGTGAATGTAAACTGCTAGCACTACTGTCTATCTACCCAGGTTACTTATACCTTCGGAATCCAATACTTAACGTGCAACAAGAAAATTGGATTTACACACATATATTATATCTAGGTTATACTGTAATACATGTAAAATGTATGAGATTGCCTATCATCTAGAGGAGGGAGTAGAGGGAGGGAGGGGAAAATCTGGAAAAATGAATACAAGGGATAATGTTATAAAAATTACTCATTCATATATACTATCAAAAAATGTATAATTATAAAATTAATTAAAAAAAAGAAAGGACAACTCCATTGGGCTGGCCATATTGTTCAAGTATGTGCTTGCCACATTTTATTATGGAAAACTCTCATAGAGCAAGCACTCACAAAGTGGTCAGAAAAAGCAAGGTCTCTCTTTAAGAACTTTAATATTGATTGTCTGACAAGAGAGACCCTGGCACAGGAACACCCAGGGTGTCATGCCCTCATCAAAGAAGGTGCAAAGCAGAAGTGAATTGATTCAGAGGAAATGTCAGATGCACAAATTAGAAAAGCCATTCCAAATATTCATAAGGACTATTTATGTCTAACATGTGGTAGAGCATTCCAAGCTTATACTGATCTGATCAGCCACTTTAACTTGATTCTGTTATAGTGATGTCATTTTGGTCCTCTTTGAGAATGAAAGACATCAACCAACCATATAACCATAGGGGAGAATAGAAGATACTAAGTGTTATGGTCCATGGGATCACAAAGAATCATATATAACTAAACAATTGAACAACGAGAATGAAATTATTGTTTCCATGATTTATTCTTTGACCCATTCTTTTTCAAGATTAGATTATTTAGTTTTCAATTAATTTTGTATCTATGTACCCACAACTTTTTATTAAATGCAATTTTTATTACATTTTCTGAAAATAATGCATTTAATATTTCTGCTTTTGGAGGCATTTGATGAGGTTTTTTAATGCCCCCATACATGGTCATGGACTTCCATTATTTTTCCCTTGACCTGGAAGTTCTGGAATTTGGCTATTATATTTTGGGGAATTTTAATTTTAGGATCTTTATTTAGAGGTGATTAATGGATTCTCTCACTCTGACTCTAGGATACCAAGCAGTTTTCCTTGACAATTTCTTAAAAGACAATGTCTAGGCACTCTCTCTCTCTCTCTCTCTCTCTCTCTCTCTCTCTCTCTCTCTCTTTACAAAGTCACAGCTTACATATAGCCTAGTAATTTTTAAATCATCTCTCCTTGAACAACTTTGAAAGTCAATTATTTCTCCAATGAGATATTTTGCATTTTCTTCTATTTTTTCATTCTTTTTATTTTATTGTTTCTTGATATCTCATGGAATCATTAGTTTTCATTTGGCTAATTCTAATTTTTAAGGATTTTTTTCTTAGTGATCTTTTTATTTTCTTTATAATTTGTCTAATTCAACTGTTTAAGATATTTTTCCCATGAATTTTTGCACCTCTTTTCCATTTGCCCACTTATGCTTTTTATTGAAGTCTTTTCTTCAAAGAATTTTTATACCACCTTTTCCATTTGGGCAATATTGTTTTTTAAGGTGTTTGCCTCTTCAGTGTATTTTTGTGTCTCTTTTACCATTTACCTATTTTGTTTATTAAGGTGTTATTTTCTTCAGTATTTTTGGCACCTCCTTTACCAACCTGTTGATTCTTTTTTATCAGTCATTTCTTTTCCCAAATTTTTTGCCATCTCTCCTTTATTTGATTCTTAAAATCTTTTTTTTTTTAAGCTTCCCCAGGGTCTTAGACTAATTCACATTTTTCTTTGAGGCTTTACATGTATCTACTTTGATTTCATGTCTTTGTGTTTTGATCTTTGCTGTCTCCATTATAACTTTCTATGTCAGGTTCTTATTTTGTAATTTGCTTATTTTTCCAGTCTATTTCTTGATTTTTAACTTTATGCTAAAGTTAGACTTTGTTCCATGTATGGAGAGAGAACACTGTTCCAACCTTCAGAATTTTTATGCTGTTGTTTACAGAGCTAATTCTACGAGTCTGTAAGTTGTCAGTTCTTTTAAGGTCATGTGATCTAAGGAGAGGTGTGGTCACTGCTCTCCTGACATGTACTCTTCTGTTATAGACTAAGTAATCAAGACCAATTTTTCCATTGGTTTGGGATTTCATTCCATGACAGTGAAGTTACACTAGGGACAGACCAGATAGAGCCTTCACTCTGCTATACTTTAAAACTTCTTTTGTCCTTGTAACTTGAAATAAATGTGCTTGATTTTTCTGGCTTGAAGGATCCACTTAACACCTGTGGCCTTGAATGAGTCTCTTTTCCACTTTAAAGGTTAGCTTACTCCTGGCCCGGGGGATGGATGGGGGTGGGGGGGGGTGAGATATTTAAATTAGAAGAGCTCCAAAGTTCCTTCCAGCCTTGCATCCTATGTTTTTTCCAAACTATTATTTGCCTTACTTTGGCACTTACTTTCTCTCTCTCTCTTCCAACATTTCAGGTCCAAGGCCTGTGGTGTATTTGCAACATGCCCTGTTTGCAGATAATGCCTCCTGGCTCCTGAACAAGCCGAACATGAGCTTAGGTTTTCTTCTAGCAGATGCTGGGTATGATGTGTGGATGGGCAACAGCCGGGGCAACACTTGGTCCAGAAGACACAAGACCCTTTCAGCAGAGCAAGAAGAATTCTGGGCTTTCAGGTAAACAAGGCTTCAAGAAAAGATCAGGAATTAAATGGTGTGAGAGAAGTGAGAAAACAAAGGGGAAGAGTTTTGGAAATCAGACTGCATGAGTTCAAATATCAGCTCTTCTGCCCCTAACCCTGGGCAAGGCATTTGTCCTCTTTAGGACTCAGTTTCTTCATCTATGATCTGAAGGCACTCAGGGTAATAGCTCTACATCTAAAGGGATCTCAGAGGCCATCCAATCCAATCTTATTTTACAGATGAGGAAACTGAGGTACAAGACTTAACAGATTGTCCAGGCTCACATAGGAAAAGAATTTGGACTCAGCACTTCTAATGTACCATATGTCTCTTGAAAGTTCCTTTCAGCTCTAAATTTTAGGAGGCCAAATCCCTCTCACTTCTCTATGCCTCAGTTTCCTTATCTGTAAAGTGAGGGTGGTTGAACTAGAAAGTCACTATTTTCTTTTTTCCTTCTAAATTATGATCCATAGAGTCAGGAGCTTTTTGTCTCTGACATTTCCTAGATGTGTGACCCTGAGAAAGCTACTTAATATTGCTGAGTCAATTTCTTCAAAAATGAGGACAATAATCATAATAATTAAGGATGATGTACCTCTCTCACAGAGCTCTATAGATTTCAAATGAGATGATTTATGTAAAGTCCTTTGCAAATCTCAAAGCACAATATAAATGTCAAGTATTAGTGTGGTTTCAGTAGTGCCTGGAACATAGTAATGGCCAGTAAATGCTTTTTCATTCATTTGACCATTTATTACAGCTGTAACTTCCAACTCAGGGTATTCTGCTGATCTGATTATAATGAGTTCACTGAGTTTTCATGATTCCAATGCGGTTCTTTCCCCATTGTACTACACAGCCTTTTGATAACACTGGGATGGTTAAACAGTACATTCAATCTCCTCATTTGAGAGATGTAAGAAACGCAAATGGAAGCCTTGGACAAAATCACATAGAAAGCTAATAAGTGACTGAAGCAGAATTTGAATTCAGATCTTTTGACTTGCATCACACAACTTCAGAATGTGCTCATCCATTTATTTATTTATTTATCCATCTTTGTATTTATTTATCTGGCTATTTGTTCATTTGTTTGTCTATTCATTCACTCATCTATCTAATTATTCATCTATTTATTGTTTGTTTATTTTTGGAGTTGGGAAATATGGGGAAACGGGGGTTGACAGCTTTGCCTTCCTTTCTGCAGTAACTGGTCCTTGTGAATGGCTTTGGCCAACAATTCACCTCCTCGGGCTATCGTTCTTATAATGAGTTCTGACTCACCTAGGCTGGGACCCAGAAAATAGACACTCATAAACTCTTCCTGGATCTATTATGCTGAGATAGTTGAAGAATTGATTAAAGAAAATCTGAGTAGGAAGACCTATTTTAGTTTGGTTCCAACAAATGTTCAGCAATCAAGCCCTCTGGATTCAAACTACAACTTTGATCTCCTTTCTTTTTTCTAGTTTTGATGAAATGGCCAAGTATGACCTCCCAAGCGTGATCAATTTCATCGTACAAAAGACTGGACAAGAGAAGCTGTATTTTGTTGGCCATTCATTGGGCACCACAATAGGTATGCTTAGAAAAGACTGAGTGAAGGTCTGATGGATGCTTTGGAGAGTTCTTCCCACTAGTCAGAGGCTGCTGAGTGGCAGGTATCATGGAACACAGAAGAGGAAGTCTTGGGATCATGGACACAGAGCTGCCGGTGACCATAAGGGTTCTCTAGCTCAAACGCCTTGGTTTACAGATGCAGAAAAGTGCTCTGTCCAAGGTCACACAGTAATAGCAGCATCAGAATTCTAACCAAGGTCTTCTAACACCGGTCCATGATTCTTTTGACTGTGCCCTCTGGCATTTAGGCAGTCAAAAAGCATTTATTAAGTGCCCATATGTGCCAGCCCCTGTGCTAATCACTGAAACACAAAAAGAAGCAGGTAACAGTCCCACCCTCAGGAGCTCCCAATGGAATAGGAGAGAAGATATGAAAACAAGTTAGGTAAACAGAAAGTGCATAAGAGAAGATAGTAGAATAATGAGACTGGGAAAGGCTTCCTGAGAAAAGGTCTTGGGTTGGACTTAAAGGAAACTAGGGAGATCAGGAGACAAGGATGAGGAAGGAGAGCATTCCAAGGATAAGGGAGCCACCCTGGAAGAATCCTCAGAAGCACCAGCTCCAACCTCCTGATTGTGGATGAGATTATTTTTCATTCATCTTTTGGACCATTCCCCCCAAGAGAGTCTTATGTGAATATGTGTTTGTCAAATATCGATCGATACCAATAGAAATAGAAATGTATACATTTATCAAATATAAATATAAAATGAATTTATGAGGGGAAAGAATAAGGAATGAATATGAAGAACCCATGGCAAGGGCTGTGTCTAAGGCCCTGTGTTTAGGAAAGCTCTCCCACAGACCAGCCCTGTGATCTGGAAGTAATGAGTTCTTCTCTCATCCCCTCATTTTCCTCTTCTATGAAATGAAGACTTGAGCTGATTTCTAGGAGGTGAGGTGAGACAGGAAAAGGTGGGGAAAGAAGACTTCCTTTAGGAAGACAGAATCAAAATATATCTTGAAGATGGACTTAGATCTTCTAAAGGACCCACAAGAAAAGAGCCCCCCTTTAAAAATGGGGGTTAAGCCAAATGACCAGGGTCCTGGCAGCTCCACACTTGCTGAATTATGGCTCAGCAGTGTGTACCTTTCCCTTAGGGCCTAGACACCCAGGTATCTCCCCACTGATGAGACCTCAGGGCTCCTCCCTTCAGCAGGCTATCTTCCCCTTTTTTTCCAGGGTTTATTGCTTTCACGACTAGACCAGAAGTAGCTCGAAGAATCAAGATGAATTTTGCCCTGGGTCCAGTGGCATCCTTCAAACACCCCAAGAGCATCTTTTCCAATTTCTTTTTCCTTCCACAGTCAGTCATCAAGGTAGGCAGCTTCCCCATTCCCACCACACCAAGGACCCTAAGTCTTGGAAAGTTTAAATTCTGTTAAGAACCATAAGAAAAAGATGAAAATAAGGCAACATGATTGCTGGTATGTGTGCAAACATATTTAATCAGTCATTCATTGTATATGTACATGTACCTATACACGCGTGTGCATCTTTGTATGATGGTTGCATGCATGTGTGTATGCATTGCACTCATATATATGTATACATGTGTGATTGACACATGTGCACGATGTATAGATGGGAACACGTCTGTGTATGTGTACATATGTATGTGCATCTTTATATGATGGGTTGTGTGCATGTATGTATGTTGTGTGTGTGATGGACATGTGTGTATGGCTGTAGCTGTGCATGTGTGCATTCATGTGCATCTCTGCATGATGGGTTGTGTGTATGTGTGTATGTATTACACATGCATTTGTATGTACATTGTGTGATGGGCATGTGTGCATGATGTACACCATGTCTCTGTGCATGTCTTGCTGTGTGCATGTGTATATGTGTTGCCCTGTGTGTGTACATGTGTGTGGTGGGCATGTGTGCATAGGCATAACTGTGTATGTGTGTATACACATGCATGTGCATCTTTGTATGATGGGTTGTGTGCATGTGTATGTGTATTGCACATGTGTATGTTGTATGATGGGCATGTGTGCATGACGTGTACTATGTCTCTGTGCATGTCTTGCTGTGCATGTGTGTGATATGTATTCCAATTTTGGATTTTCCCTACTGTAGAGAAGGATTCTCTAGAATCCTAGAAAGAGTCATGCATCACCATTCCTTCCTAATAGAGCTTGTATACTTGTTTGCAAAGCACTTTGTGTATGCTTTTTTTGAGAAGCACTTTGTGTATGCTCTTTTGCAGACCACTTTGTGTATACTTTTTGCAGAGCACTTTGTGTATACTTTTTTTGTGGAGCACTTTGTGTATACTTTTTGCAGAGCACTTTGTGTATACTTTTTGCAGAGCACTTTGTGTATACTTTTTGTAGAGCACTTTGTGTATACTTTTTTGTGGAGCACTTTGTGTATACTTTTTTGTGAAACATTTTGTGTATACTTTTTTGTGAAGCACTTTGTGTATACTTTTTTTGCAAAGCACTTTGTATATACTTTTTTGCTGCTTTCACCAACTTTGTAAACAAAGGTGACCAGGTATCAATGTCTTAGTTTTAAAGTTAAGGAAATTGAATCTCCAAGAATTTAAGTGATTTCCTGTAAGCAAGGTCTTCCTGGAGGTGGCTGTAGTGTGATGGACAGAAGGGAGGTTCCAAAGCCAAAGGCTCTGGGTTCAAATCCCACCTCTGAGGAGCAGTACTTTTGTGACTTACAGTGGATCACAAGCATTTGTTAATGGTCTGGTGTATGTACAAAAACCAAAATCAAGCTGTACCTGCCTTGAAGCCCCTGATCACCTTTCTACTAGGAAAGGTAATGGGAATGTAGTAAGTCCCTGGAAGGTAACGCTCCTAAGTCCCTTCCCCTCCTCAGACCTCAGTTTCCTTTTCAGTATAATGAAGGACTTCGGCCAGATGAACATGACGTGTCTGATCCCAGGCCCATGGCCTAAGTCTCCAAGCCTTCTTCTATTTTTCAGCATCCTTCTTCAAGGATTCTCAATTTAGACCTTGGATAGTTCCGCAGTCTCTTTTTACAAGGGGAGGCAACGAGCATTTATTAAGCACCTATTCAGTGCCAGGATTTGTGCTAAAAGCCTGGGATACAAATGCAGGCTGAGAGACAGATAAAACTTGTCTTCCATGAACTTACATTCTAATGGGGAAGACAATCTGTGAAGGAGCTGATGAGGGGTGTAGAGGCAGAGCCGGGAGGGAGACTAAAGCTGGCCAGGGCTGGATGGAGGCCCCGGTTTGTTACTTGGGAAGGGAATGAAGGCTAACTGAGAAGCAGGGTCTGAGAAATACAGATTGGGCCATGGGGTGAAGAAAGATATGGCTGTCGATACTCGTGTTCTGGAGCATCATTAGGTTGACGAGCTTTGTCCTCCAGATAACTCCAGGAGAGTAGATGCAGCCGGCAGCTCCAATGGGGACTGTCCGCGGCACCTCACTTGTGGACCAGAGGGAGTTGCCTTTTGATGGACTAGGAGACACATACACACACACAAAGAATGGAAGGTTGGAGGCAAAATGCAAGTAAGGAGCCCTGAGTTTCTTGAGCATCTGTCTGGCAGCATCATGTGGCCTTGAGGAAAATACAATAGGCCTGAACCAGCTTGGAGTCAGACAGCTGGGTTTGAATCTTGGCTTTCGTGCAAACTACCCCATCTGACCCTTATTTCTTTGGGCCCTGGTTTCTTAGTATGTAAAATGAAAGGATGGGACAGCTTCTGGCTGGGCTGAAAAGGACTATGAGGGGAAAAGGAAGGAAGAAAATAAACAAGCAATTGTAGCTTAGAATGTGAATGGGATGAATCTACTCATTAAATGATAGATTAAAAATTTGAAGTTAACAATTTGTAGCTTTTAAAAGTGCTATATAAATGAGAGATACACACAAACATAAAGATTAGGAGTAGCATCTATCATGTAAGAAAGTAGGATTATGATTTCAGTTAAAGCTAACATAGATTTAATCAAAAAAGAAAATAGGGGGCAGCTAGGTGGCGCAGTGGATAGAGCACCAGCCCTGAATTCAGGAGGACCTGAGTTCAAATCTGGTCTCAGACACTTAACACTTCCTAGCTGTATGACCCTGGGCAAGTCACTTAACCACAGCCTCAGGGGGAAAAAAAGAGAGAAAATAACTACACTGTGTGTCAGCCATCTCATTCAACACTGTTGTAGATCATGTAGAATAACTAGATAGTATAAAAAATATATAATTGCCAAAACAGGCATAGGAACTATTTGAATACAAACAAAAGCACTTAACAAATGCTAATTTATTTGACTTGTGTGATCACAGAGGAAGCATTCAACCTCTCAGACTGAGCCCCTCAGCAACAAAATTGGGCTAGATTCTCCAAGGTTCCTTCTAGTCCTGCTGTTACTGTGAGAATTAGGTCACCTCTCAAGTTTCTTTCCAGCTCTAAGTTCTATGATCCTTTTACAGATGAAGAAACTGAGGTCTAGAGGGAATGACTTGCCATGAATGACTTGCCATGACTATATAGCAAATGTCAGACACAGGATCTTCAGACATCCATATTTCCTAAATCTAAAAATAACACCAGGATCACTGTAGGCAAATATGATGAAGATCTACTGAAACAATCCCAGGATGTTACAATGAGGCTCTGAAAGAGGGAAGGCTTCAATAATAGGAAGAAATTCCAGATATTATAGGCAAGGCTCCCTCCAGGGCATAGTGCCAGATGTCATTTAGTTTCAATGCCCTGTTCTTCCAGTTCAAGACTGGAGATTAACATCAGTAATAAAACTTAAACATGTCTTTCTGGAAATGAACCAGTTTTCCCATACAGATTGTAGCAAATTGTTTGCTGTGTTCACAGAAACTATGGGGAAACAAAGGTTTCCTATTAGAAGATTCGGTAAAGAAAGTACCCTCTCTTGAATTATGCAGCCGGAAAATCTTGTCCTGGCTATGTTCTGAGTTTCTCTTCTTATGGGCAAAAAATGTGCTTGGCTCCTCCAAAACCCTCCTCAATCCCCTTTTCAACACTCTTAATTAGGGTGACAAGTGCCCCAACTGTGGGGGACCATTCACTTCAGGGTCCTACCTAGCCATTCCTTCTGTAGGCAGCGCTTCCCATCCCACAGTTCCTCTATTCCAACCTTTATCCATGTATCCTAACTCTCAATAAATGCTTGATGATTGATTCCTTACCCTTGGGTAAGGAAGAGTATAATGGAAAGAATGCAGCCTTTGGAGTCAGAGAACCTGATTTAGAATCCTTACTTGGTTTCTTAATTTCCACGTGACTGGAGAGGTCATTAGTTTCTGGCCATCTACTATCTATTCCAGTTCCAAACCTATAATCCCACATATACCTCTCTGTTTTGCAAGGCACAGATGATCTAGGCCCTGTTTTTTGCCTCCAGGGTGATTTTGAGCAATCATGTCCCCTTTCTCTGAATCTGTTTCCTTAGCTGTAAAATGGAATGACCTTTAGAGTCCCTTTCAGCTCCAAGCCTGTGATCTTAAAAGCCAAAATCTTTCCCTTCTCTCAACCTGTTTCCTCATTTATAAAATGAGGGGGTTGTAGAAGATGGTCTTTAAGATCTTTTCTAGCCCCAACTCCAATCTTTCCCCACATTAATAAAGAATGGTTTTCATACCCTTTCAAAATCAATTACGTATTATTCTCTTATTAAGTTTTTACCAATATCTTTGTTCATGATACCAGAATTGCTCCCAGTAACCCTACTCCTCTCTCACCTAGAGAGCCATCCCCCCCCCCAAAAAATGATATTTTTTAAAGCACAAAAGAGAAAAAAAGAGGAAAAATGAGGAATACCAACCAATATACCCAAAAGGCCTAAAAATATATTCAATCAATTGGGGAATGACATTTGGTTACATATGTGTGCGTATTTTGTTAGTTGTCTGTATTTTGCATGCCCTTTTCAAAGAAATACAATTTTCCCCATTCAGCTCCTTCCTTATGTAAGATGCATATATTTTGTTTTTCCAAAGGCTTTTCATTTTTCTTGTGATCAAAGGCATTTATTTTATTTTTTATAATTGTTTCTATGATTTGGGGGGGGGGGGTTTAAGAACACATATCCTCCCAATAGCTATGGATGGTTATATGAACTGTTGCTTTTCCAATTTTCTGATGATATGATACTTAATATAAAGGTCACATATCCTTCTGGAATTTATTATGTGATATGATATAAGATGTGGATTCAAGTCTGGTCTTTTTTTTCCAGCAGTTTCTAGAAACAGAGTTCTTTCCTAAGCAATTTATGCATGAACTCTGGGATGTTAATTTTCAAATTTTTCCGATTTTTCTTTGTCTTGTCTATTCCATTGATTTCCTCTATTTTAATCAACATCACATGTTTTAATGACTTCTGGTTTTAATATACTTTGAGGTCTGGAAGTACTTTCATCTTTTTACCCCCTTCACCCCTATAGGGTTATATAGTACACTGGGCCTGAATCAGGAAGACTTGAATTCAAAATCAGCCTTAGACACTCAATAGCTGTGTGTTCTTTGACAAATCACTTAGCCTCTGTTTATCTTGAGTTCCCTCATCTGTAAAGTGGGGATGATAGTAACACTTTCCTCCCCTTCAAAGTTGTGGTGAAAATCAACTAACAAAATAATTATAAAGCACTTAGTGCAGTATTTGGAATATAGTAAGTGCTATATAAATGCTGGTTATTACTGTTGTTGTTATTTTCCCTTTGATATTCTAGAATGGTTTTTTTCTCCAAATGAACATTTTAGCAAGGCATATGAAATACCCCATGGATAGTTTGATGGTTCAATCATTACAACTATAAATTAATTTCAGTAGAATTGTTTTTATTATATTGGCATGTCCCAGTCATGAACACTAAGTATTTTTCTCAGCTATTCAAGTTTTCTTTATTTCTTCAAGGATCATTCTGTAATTGAATTTATACAAGTATTTTGTGTGCTTTGATAGATAAATATCAAAATATCTTATGCATCTCATTGCTATCTGGAGTGGAATTTCCCTTTATATTATTGCCTTTTAGAATTTGCTATTAAATAGGTAATCAACTGACAATAAGCCTTTATTAAGTTTTAACTATATGCCAGGCTCTAAGTCTTGAAAATACAAATATGAGTAAAAAGAATGATAGTTTAGCCTTGCCTTCAAAGAGGTTCTATTCTAATTGGAGGAGATCATATGCCAGAGGAAGCTAAAAAATGAAGGGGAGGAGGAGGAGGCTAGTGACACAAGGGCCATCCCATGGCAAAAAGACTCCAGGCATTGAGATGGCAACTGAGGTATGGTGGCAAGATCTTGAGACAGATGATAGAAAGAGACAGGGACAAAGAGAAACAGAGGAGAGACAATCGATCTCCCTCTATTCACATACATGTAAGTCTACATCTCAAAAATCTTAGTGTAATGTAAAGCTATTAACTGATTTCTAGTTCTAATCCTATTAAACTTCAACCTGCACTAAGACCTTTGGGACACTATTCAGTGTATCGCACAACCATCCATTTGAACCTGTTTCTGCTGAAAACTGTAAAATTAGACCACAAAGCCCCTAAGGACTCCTATAATTCTAAATCTGTGCTTCTCCTCTGTCTCTAAAAGCTTCAACAACCACAACAAAATGGGGGCAATAATCCCTACTTGTCTTCCTCCTAGGATTTTTTAGTAGTTTTCTCCCTTTTTTTGTTGTCTTTATTTTTACTTGATTTCTTTTCCTCCTGCTACTCCTCCTTTTCCTTTTCCTCCCCTTCTTCCTTCTTTTCCTTCTCCTTTTCTTTTTCCTTTTCCTCCTGCTCCTCTTCCTTTTTCTCCTTCTTACCATTTTATGTGTCCAGGGCTTTGCCAATATGTCTATAGTTATTCTCGTTTGTCTCGGGTGAAATTTGAATTGTTGCAAGTGAAATGTGACCCTAAAAGTTATGTACCTTCTTTTTCAAAGCAAATTGTTTGCTGTGTTCACAGAAACTATGGGGAAACAAAGGTTTCCTATTAGAAGATTCGGTAAAGAAAGTATCCTCTCTTGAATTATGCAGCCGGAAAATCTTGTCCTGGATATGTTCTGAGTTTCTCTTCTTATGGGCTGGATATGATACTAAAAATCTGAATGTGGTAAGTAAAACCCAAGGGCCTTAAGGGATTTCTATTTCTTTGGTTTCCCTGGTACTGCTTCTGCTCATACCTAGTTTTTAGGGTTTTATAAGCTCCATGTGACCTAATCCAGCGCTGGCAATAAACTCAGATTACTCTGTGCATCCACATCTGATATCCCAATATATGACTTCTCCCTAAGGTTCCTGATCAAAATGGAGAAGAGCAGGTACCTAGCATAGAAAGAGGACCCAGGGTGGGGTCAGGAAATGAAGAGGGTGCCACTGCACCATCTTGCCCCATTCCCTATTTTGAGTGTCTCCCTTTCTAGAGGTCACACCCCCAAACTCCCCCTCCCCAACATATGTCTTTCCAGAATACAAAAACCTGAGTCTATCCCTTGAATACGGTTTCTTCCCCCAGGTGATACATCTCAACTGAGCCTCCTCCACTCCCATCTCTACTGCTTTATTCCAGATGTAATTTCCTTGGACCCCTGTTCCTTAGAGTCCCCCATCCAAAAGTCAGATAGGACCCAAAATAATACCACACCTGTTGAACACCCTCAGAACAGAATAGGAAGAAAGTTGGAAAACTTTTTCCCAATGGACGAACCTGCAAGAGCTCTTCAGCTTTTTCCTGTATTCCAGAATTCTCGAAATGAAGCCTGGAGGGTCCTGGTTTGTAGGCCCTGACCTCCTTACATGACACAGTAGTAGTCCAGAGCCCTAGATTTATAATCCGAAGAAATGGGTTCAATCCCAGTTCCATCAGCTAGTAGTAGTGTGTCTTTGGGATTGCTGAGCCCCTCTGGACTTCAGTGTCTTCCTCTACAGAATTCCTTTCTCTTCTAACTTAGGAAAATCTCATTCTTGGGCAGGCTTTCCTGAGATCAGTACAGGCAGATTTTCCCACTGCTCCTGGTTCTGTCCTCTGAAGTGGAGCAAAAAATGCTTCATTCTTGTTTTGCTTGAATTCAGCTCTCTTTCATAATTTCCCTGTGATGCTCAATTTCCATAAAATAAAGGGCTAGGACTAGAAGTCAAAGGTAGCTTCCCTACTTTACAATCTTAGCTCCAAATCTTAAGATAATTGTTCTCTGCTGAACAATAATTAGGAGAAGAGATCCTTATCTCTATAAATGGCATTTGCTGAGTGACTTGTTTCTTTCAGAGCCGAACTTCCATTTACTTTTCCCATTCTCCCACTGGGACATCCATACAGAACATTCTGCATTTGAAGCAGGTAAGAGAGATGACCACTAAAGTTCTTCCTCTCTCTTTTCTCTCTTCCCTGTTTCCTATCTCCTTTCTCTTTCTTATTTTCTTTCTTTCTTTTATCCTCTCTCCTCTGTCTCTTTGCGCTTCTGGGTTTTGCTTTGTCTCCATTTGTCTCATTTTCTCCCTTTTTTTGTTGTCTTTATTTTTGCTTGATTTCTCTCCCTCTTTCTCCTCCTCCTCCTATTTCTCCTTCTCCTCTTCTTCTTCCTTCTTCTTCTCCTTCTCCTCCTGCTCCTCCTCCTCCTTCTTCTCTTCCTCTTCTTCCTTATTCTTCATCTTCTTTTTCTTCTCTTCTTCCTTCTCCTTCTCCCTTTCCTCCTCCTGTTCCTCCTCCTCCTCCTCCTTCTCCTCTTTTTTCTCTTCCTCTTCCTCCTTTTCCTCCTTTTTCTTCACATTCTTTTTCTTCTCCTCTTTCTCTAACTCCTCTTCCTTTGCCTTTGCCTTTTTCTTCTCCCTTTCCTCTTCGTGCCTTTGTGCGCCTCTGCGTCTGTTGTCTGGTCATCCCTCTCTTTGTCCCTCTTTTTCTCTGGCCCGGTTCTCCGTGTATCTGTGTGTGTGAGAGCCTGTGCTTCTGCCTGCCTTCTAAGACCCCATCCCCAATACACACCCACACCATAGGAAGACTGGGTTCTTCTTAAAGTGACATCATGAGCGGCACGGTGCTCTCTCCTATAGAATGCTTGCCTCTGAAGCTCCTCCATGGTGTAATTTATCATGTTTGTCCATTTCAGCTTTTCCAATCAGACGAGTTCCGAGCTTACGACTGGGGAAGTGAGGCCGAGAACAGGCGTCATTACAACCAGGTTAGCTTCTCCCCTGCAGATCAGACAGTCATAACCCAAGGAGTCCAGAGTTCTTGTCTCAGGGAGGCGAGGGTTGGGCTCCTCCAAGCGGATCTTCTCGTGGGTCAGGAGAATAGATTCTGATGAGCAATTAATTAGCCCCCAGTGCCAGGCCAATGTGGCTTGATGAAAGATGAGAGTAAGGTAAAACATAATGAATACTCAGAGCAGAATGGATACTTAATGGTTAAAAAAGAGCCTTGAGTGCAAGAACAAGTGATGTTATGAGTCGTGGAAAGATCTTAAAAAAGACAACCTCAATTCTTTCCTCTGTAAAGTTAGGGGCTCCCCATCAAGTCCCTTTCAGTCCTTTGGATAGCTGATACCAATTTCTTCTGAAAAAAAAAAAAAACCCTTGTTTCCTCCTGCACAGAGCCTCCCCCCACTCTATGACCTGACTACCATGAAGGTGCCCACCGCCATCTGGGCTGGTGGGAAAGACCTGCTTGTCGACCCTGTTGACGTGGCCAAGCTGCTCCCCCAAATCAAGACTCTCCAATTCTACGAGATGCTGCCAGACTGGAACCATATAGACTTCATCTGGGCCCTTGATGCACCCCAGCGGGTTTACAGTAAAATCCTCTCTCTGATGAGACAGAACCTATGAAAAAGGGTCAGTCATCCCGGAGGTTCAGAACTGATGAGCCCATCGGGGCACAGTCTATCAGCAGAGGCAGACTTTCCTTTCAGCCCCCTCACCTCTTGCACAGTACCCATTGGTACCATGCTGCCCAAACCTCCTCGAGGCCCCGGAGCCTCCTTCCCCTTCCTCTGAACTTTTGCTGGCTTGAATCTCATGTAAGATGCTCCATGAGATAGTGGAATTGGTGATCAGAGAGAAACCGTGTAGTCTCCCCAGTGAAGGAGGAAAGAAGGCAGGGGGGAGGAAGGGAACAAACACTTCCACAGTATCTGGGTGGCAGGGTTGAATCAAGAGACAGAAAGATCTGGTTTCAACCTCTCCTCTCTACACCTGGCTGTGTGATTCTGGGCAAGTAACCTAACCTCTCTGTGGCCCTCTCTCTAAGATTTTAAATAGAGTTGCAAGATTAACGTTGGTAAAAAGATCTCTGATGAAAGCACAGGGGAGAGTGAGACAGAGACAGACAAGACAGAGACAGAGAACAGAGACAAAGACAGAGACACATGGGGGTGGGGAAAGAGAAGGAAGATGGGAAGGAAGGACTAGTTATTACTAAGGGAAGAGAATAAGCATTTACATAGTACCTACTATGCGCTGAGAACTGTAAAGAAGTTTACCAGTGTTATCTCACCTGATTTTCACAACAACCCTGAAAGGTAGGAGCTATTATTATATTTGGATAGCACAGTGTCCCAGTGGATAGACCACTGAGCCTGGAGTCAGGAAAACTCATCTTCCCGAGTTCAAATCTGGCCTCAGACACGTACTAATTGTATGATCCTGAACGAGTCACTTAACCTTGTTTGTGTCGGTTTTCCCATATGAAAAAACATCTGGAGAACATAATGGCAAACAACTCCAATATCTTTGTGAAGAAAATCCCAAATGGGGTTACAAAGCATCAAGAGTGACTGAAAACAACTGAACAACATTATCTTCATTTTATAGATGAGGAAACTGAGGCAAGTAGAAGTCACACAAATAATGTCTGAGGCTGGATTTGAACTCAGGTCTTTTACTGAATCCTCCTCCTCCTCCTTCTCCTCCTCATATAATTTATCAAACTCTTTTCTCCAGTGCTAATTCTTGTTGTCATCCAATCATTCAGTTATGTCCAACTCTCTGTAACTCTGTGGACCATAGCACAGCAGGCCCTTCTATCCTCCTCTATTTCTCAAAGTCCCTTTCCATTTATGTTCATTTTTTTGCATGACACTCTCTGCCCATTTCATCCTCTGCCATCCCCTTCTCTGTTTGCCTTCAATCTTTCCCAATATGAGGGTCTTTACCAATGAGTCTTCTCATTATGTGACCAAAGTATTTAAGCTTCAGCTTCAGTATTTTACCTTTTAGTGAATAACTTGAATTAATTTCTTTAATTATCAACTGATTTGATCTCCTTGCTGTCCAAGGAATGCTCAAAAGTCTTGTCCAGCACCACAACTCAGAAGCATCGATTCTGTGGCAGCTCTCTTTATAATAAGATTCTTGGGGCAGCTAGATGGCACAGTGGAGAGAGCATTGGCCTTGGAGTCATGAGAATTTTATTGGAAATCTGACCTCGGACATTTGACACTAGCTGTGTGATCCTGGGCAAGTCACTTAACCCCAATTGCCTCATCAAAAAATAAGACTCTTATACCTATACAAGAAAAATGATAACCTTGATTATGTGGACCTTTGTCAGCAAGGTGATGTCTCTGCTTTTTAGTCTGCTGTCCAGATTTGCCATTGCTTTCTCTCCAGGAACAGAGTCTTTTAATTTCATGGCTGCAATTACTGTTTGCAGTGATCTTTGAGTCCAAGAACATGAAATCTAACTCTGTAGCCATTTCTTCTTAATTTATTTTCCAGGAAGTGATCTTAGATTGCTTTGACAAGTTCTTAGCTTTTTTATGTTAAGCCTCAAGACAGCTTTCACATTCTCTTCTTTTACCTTCATCAAGAGACTTCTTAAATCTTCACTTTCAACTGTTAGACAATATAATTAGCTGACGTGATCATTTTGTCCTAAATTTCTAGCAGACAGAGGAGACGTCCCCTTTTGCTCCTCTTTCATAGTGATCAGAAAACGAACCCCAACTTCTGCTGACTCTTTGGAACATTTCATACCACATAAGAGGTCACACAAATAAAAAATGTCTGAGCCAATAGGATCCATGTTCCAGACACTGGAGGCCTTTCCATCATAATACTGGAAAACACTAGATCTGGAGCCAGGAAATCCAGGACAGATTGCTTCCTCATTCATTCACTGTCTGTGTAAATTGTGACAAGCAACTTCTCTTCGGTCCTCAATTTCCTCATCTGTAAAACCATTTCTCACTTTCTGATGCCATGATAAAAGTGGCTCTTTTCAAGGCAGCTACCTCCTGCATCCATGGGTAGGAATGGCTCTTCCTTTCCAAGTCCTATAATTTGTCTTCAGTAATAAACCAGTATTTCTATTTTCAGTGAAGGGTGATGATTCATAGGCTCCATACCTCACTTCCCTGTTTATCATGGGGCCCTGGGAGGAGAGCTAGATTTGTAATCAAAGGCTGTTATTGAATCATTTCAGTCATGTCCAATGCTTGGTGGTTCCATTTGAGATTTTCTTGGCAAAGACACTGGAGGGGATTGCCATTCCCTTCTCTAGCTCATTTTACAGATGAAGAAATGGAGGCAAGTAGGGTGACGTGACTTGTCCAGGATCACACAGCTAACAAATGTCCAAGGCCAGATTTGAACTCAGATCCTCCTAACTCTGAGGTCAGTATTCCATCCACTGCGCCAAAGACTTGGGTTCAAATCCCCGATTTGTTATTTATTGTGTGACATGGAGAAGTCTCAGTTTCCTCAAGTGTTGAATGAGAGATTGAATTCAGTGGTTTCCAAGGTCCCTTCAAGCTCTAGATCTATGATACTCTGGTGCTTTTTTACCCATGTTCTCTGTGTAGATTTTACAAGTTTCCACAATAGTTGTGTGAGGGAATGAAGAAAAATCCAAATTGTGAATAACTGGTAGGGCCATACAGACTCACCTCCTACCTTCCCACAGCCACCTATATATTCAGCTGTAACCAGCAATTGCAATCCTTTGAGGGGACTAAAAAATGTCAAGAAAAGAAAGCATGGTTCCCTTCTCTACTAATCCCTAGAGAAAGCAAGAAGGTCCTTTTTCTCCCAGAAGCCTTTGTGGATTGTGGTCCCTACTCAACTCTCTCTTGTCTCTCACAAGTCAGCCTTTTCTAGAATGCATTTTCCTTACAAGGTAATGTATCACAATATCTGTCTAATGTCTTGGATCCCTATTGGACGGTGACCTTGATGAAGGCCGGATCTCTTCATATCTCAACTCTGTGTCTCCCAGAGCATCCACATGATTTTATAGATTGTATCCCCAGGAAGGCAAGGACTGTTTGCTTTTTGTCCTTGGTAATGGGGGTCTGCAACCCACATCCCTTTGCTGGGGATTTTTCTGGAAAAGTTGGGGCTCAGTCCTATCTGCCAAATGAGACATTTTAGGGCTGCCTATGTGACTATCCAGAAGGCTTTGACGGGCCTTGGCTATCTCTTTTGCCTCCTTGTTCCTCGTAACTGGGCTCTCTATGTCCAGTGAGACGCCATACTGAGGAAGGAGAAATCTTCCTTCGGGTCCCCCAAAACCAATCTTCAGTCCTTGGCCTCTGCATTTGCCCTTTTCTGTTTTAGGTGAAGGAGATTTAGCTGAAGGGCAGAAGAGGAATCCAGGGAGAGCAGTCCAGGTTTGGATTTGCAGCCTGATGCTGTTGGGCTTGTCAAGGAAGCTTGACAGATAGTGGGGGAGCAAGAGGGGCCCCAAGCTGAGAGCAGAGACAGTTCCAAAGTTGGGAAGATATCTCTGCATTAGCCTGGTTCTGGTCTGCTATTCCAGTTCTGGCAAGCAAGTCCTCTCTCCCAGGAAACTCCCAAATGGGATCACAAAAAGTGGGACATGACTGAAATGATTAAACAGCATTCTCTTCATTAGGCCATATTAACCTTTATTCCCTCAGGTTTAACTTTAATTTTTCTACAGGGGCAGTTAGGTGACACAGTGGATAGAGCACCAGCCCTGCCTGAAGTCAGGAGGATCTGAGTTCAAATCCAACCTCAGACAATTAACACTTTCTGTCTGTGTGACCCTGAGTAAGTCACTTACCTCAGCAAAAAAGCAAAAAAAAAAAAAAAAAAAAAAAAAAAAAAAAAAGATTTCTACAGGCTTCTTGGCCCGCTCTACACTCAGAGCCCACTGACTAAGGATGTACATACAACAAGGAATAGACAAAAGATACGGACACTGGTATGCATAATTAGAACCAAGCCAAAAGAAAAGAACAGTAAAATTGCAAAATATGAAAGACAATGCCCTCTTGTGGTAAGAGTGAACTTCCAAAATTCTCATCAATAAGGTTATAAATCCCTTCTCCTTAATTTTATATGCAATCAGTGCATGACATGCTCTTTTGAAAGAAACCAGGGCTGGGAGTCAGACCCTTTTGATTCCCAATTCTGACACAATGCATTCATATTATTTCTCTGAGCCTCACATGATTCATCTGGGAACGGGAATAAATCAAGTCAATCAATTCAATATTACTGTGTGCCAGGAGCCGTGTGCTGTGGAGAACACACCAACACGTAAAAAGAATTCAAAATAGAAACAAAATAATCCAAACCAAGCTGAAAGTTGCTGAAGCATTGCAGTAAACACTCATGGTATCCAGAAAGGCCACATGCGGCAGATGTAGCCCGTGGAATCGGAAATGACTGAGGAAACAAAGGGATTTATTAAACAATGTATTGTATGCCCAACTGCCAGACCAAACCAAGGCACCAGGCCTCCTTAACTCGACACTGGATTCTGGATACGGAAGGGACAGATTTTGATGCCTTAAAACAATTAATCAAATAAGATCAATGATTTTGGACAAATATTTTGGGTTTGTTTTTTTTTAATATAACATAAAGCAGCAAAATTTACAACATGCAGTTTTCTTGTGCCTCCTTCTCCCCCAAGTGGTGATTACAGTAAGAAGTTTTTGTACAGTGAAATTATTTTTTATATCAAACATTAGATAAATCCAAGAGTGATTGTTGGGCACCAAATTTCATATAAAAACAAAGTTTTTCATCATTACATTAGTTAAGACTCAATAAAACCAAAAAAAAAAAAAAAAAAAAAAAAAAAAAAAAAGACTTTGAAAGCAAAAGTGCTGCAATTGTTTCCATCCATTTCCCAAAAATCTATCTGTTTTTTCCCTTTGTGGTTAAATTATAGAAGAGAAAAAAGAAGCAAAAATAGATTTTTGCCTCTAATGAGTAAAGTATATTTAATTCTGGTCCAACCTTCAAATATACCAGGAAGATATAGCTTTTCAAGTCTAAGACAGATTTGAATAATCTCTGTATTCCATTAAAATTGGTGGCAATAGTGTTTGGTTTGGGGAAATTAATTACTTATCTAAAGCCAAGTGAAAGGTGTGAAAAGAAGGGAAATTGGGATTGTTTGATATTGTCATATAGTTAAATTAAGTGTTCTCTAGTGCATTGCTTGTCTGCTACTGAAGACCATCAAAATAATATCATAGAAATGCTATTTCCTCTGGAGACTCAGAAAAGCAAGATACTAATCTCTTGAGAGAATCTAGGGAGAAAAATATTATGAAGAAAATTGGTGGCTATTGCAGTCTGTTCTTCCTAGGAGAATTCAGTTTCTTTCTGAGCCTTGGGGTTAATGTGAATGGACAAGGAATTATTCTGATGACCTATTATGGTATTTAATCATCATTATAAAAGGTCGATATCCACACTCCCTAAAGCGTTGAATGTTTCTTTTTTAATGTTTTTGAGTATTGTACTGTTCTTTTTTTGTTTAAGTTCTTAAATTTATTTTAAACTTAAGTACAAAACAAGGAAAGGGGGAAAATGCCCTGAATATAGCAGAATACAAGAGAGGATTTGCTATAAAGTCATAAATTTCCATTTCAAGAAAACCTACATAATAAATATTATATATTGTTTTCAAAAATGTCCAGTTTTCTTTGCTTCATATAGGTTTTCTTTTATTCTCTTTTAACTTTATTTTCCCCTTCCTTTTCCACCCCCCAAAGAAGATTGCAATTAGGCACAGACATATGTATGTATCTGTATATATACTTATGTTCATATATACACTTATATACACATATATCTATAAACATACATATATACATTTACATATACATGTGTGGAAGATCATACTGTGATAATTCCCACTTGTCATCTGTTTCTCTGGAGGTAGATAGCACCTTCTTTCATAAGTCCAAGTCTTTCTAAATCAACCAGCTCAATATTATTTAGACAATAGCAATATTCCAACTCAATCACATTTTATCTGAGAGATGGTCCATGAAAGTTCTTTTTTCCATTTTTCTGCATCCCTTCTATTTTTGGCTGCATAGGTTTTATTTATACAAGAAAAAATTTTAATTTAAAATAATCAAAATTATCTATGCTATACTTCAACAATGTTTTCACCTTATAATATGGTTTAAGATCTGATACTACTGAATCTGCTTCATTTACATCTTTTTTCCTTTTTTTTTTTTTTGACATTCTTGACCTTTTATTCTTCTAAATAAACTTTGTTATTATTTTTCCTAATTCAGTAAGATAACTTAGTAAATTGATTGACATAATATTATATAGATATATTAGTTTGGTAAAATTGTCATTTTTATTATATTGGCTTTTATTTACCCACAAACAATAAATATTATTGCAATTATTTAGATCTTACTTTATTTGTATAAAAAGTGTTACGTGCTTATATTCATATAGTTTCTATGTCTATTTTGGCAATAATGCACTCAGATTTTTATTAATACTATCTAGTTATTCTCAATGGTCTAAAACAATATTGAATAATATGCCTGACATATAGTATAGTTTTCCTATTTTTCTCTTTTGATTAAATCTGTTTTATCTTTAACTTTGTCTGAAATTATGATTACTACCCCTGCTTGTATACAATAAATTCTACTCTTGACTTTTAATTTATGTTCATATGAATCTCTCATTTTTATAGCATTTCCTGAAAGCAGCATATCTTTACATTTAAATTTTTAATCTATCAGTTTGTATTTTATGGGTAAATTCATCCCATTTACATTCTAATTAACTGTTACATATTTTTCTCCTTTCTATTTTTCTCTCTATTTTTCTTACCCTATTCCTATCTCTTCTCATTCCTTTATTTTATTTTTACCTGCTACCATTCCCTCCTATTTCTTAACCTACCCACCCCTCCAAGAATCCCTGCCTTCTCCTCTCTCCCACCTTATTCCCTTAATCTCTTAGTTCTTCTTTAGAAGACTTTTATGTTCTTCTAGATTCATATGTTCCCTCTTTGACCCATTTCCTATGACAGTAAATTTTCAGCACTACCTGATCTACTTTTCCTTTTTTGCCTCATTTGTATGAGATGATTGTTCTTTTTTATTTCTTTCTCTACCCAGTTATCAATGTAGATATAGACAGAGAGGTATAGAATCACCCCATTGTACTCAATTTAGCCCAAGTCTTTCTTTCATCTTTCTTTCAAACTACCCAAATAAAAGTGATAGTCTTAAAAGAATTGATATACAAGAAGTAATTATTTGACTGAATTGTTAATGAATTAATATATAAGAAGTAAGTGATTTGATGATATGAAATCCCTTATAATTGGTTCTTAATGTTTATTTTATATTTCTCCTCAATGTTATACATTGAATTTTCCCTTAAGTTCTGCTGTTTTTGTCAGAAATGTCTGACAGTTTTTCAGTTTGTCAAATATCCTTTTTATCCCATTTAGGATTATATTTAACTTTGCAGGGTAAGTTACCCTTGGTAATAATAACACCTCTTTTGTTCTGTGGAATATAGTACTCCAAGACCTACAGTCCTTGAACATAATAAGTGCTAGGTCTTGTAGCTCCACAATATTAAAATTTTTTTTTCCTTGATGTTTCCAATATTTTCTCCTTAACCTGAAATCTGGCTATGATATTCCTGTAAGTGCTCTTCCTGGGATTTCATTCAGGTGGTGATAGATGGATTTTTTTCTCTATTTCTGCTTTGCCTGCTTGTTCTAGAACAAGTTAAATTCTAATTAATACTGTATCAAAATTCCTTTTTTTAATCATAATTTCCAGGCAGTTAAATTGTCCATGTTACTTCTTGATCTGTCCTTTGGATTGTGCTTTTTCTGATGAGTTGTTTCAATTCTCCTATTTTTTCATTCTTTTGATTTTATTTTATTTCTTGGTAACTTAGAATGTCATTAACTTCCCTTTGGCCAATTCTAGTTTCCAAGAAATTATTTTCTTCTTTAAGTTTTTTGTTCTCTATTCAAGTTGACTTTCTTTTTTATAATTTTCTTAATCTACTTAGATTGTTTTTGGGGTTTTTTTCTGATTTTTCCTCAATCTCTTTTATTTGATATTTAAAGGTGTTTTTTTAAATTTCTTCTAAGAAATCTCTTTATATTTGGGACTATGTGATGTTTCTCATTGAAAAAAAGGAACAGTCTTTTTAGCTCCATTATCTTCCTCTGAATATGAACCCTGATCTTCTCTATCTCCATATTAGTTACATATGGTTACTTTTTCCTTTGATAGATCATTTTAATTTTTTTTGTTTTATTTGTAGCAGCTATTAGTGTGATCAAGTTCTAGTCCTGAAATCTAATACTTAACGTGCAACAAGAAAATTGGATTTACACACATATATTGTATTATACTAGGTTGTAACTAGGTTATAGGTTTACACATGTAAACTGTATGGGATTGCCTGTCATCTAGGGGAGGGAGTAGAGGGAGGGAGGGGAAAATCTGGAAAAATGAATACAAGGGATAATATTATAAAAAAAATTACTCATGCATATGTACTGTCAAAAAAATTTTATAATTATAAAATTTTAAAAATGAATAAATAAATGATAGGGGGAAAAAAAGTTCTAGTCCTGAGGGATGGGAAATGATGTCTCAAACCTCAGGTCCTTCTTATTTTTATTTTCTGAGTTCTGTCCCAGGGCTCAACCTTGGCTAATCCTCTCCATTCCTAAACTGTGGCTAGAACCCCCAGCCACACTGTCCAGATGATGATCTTACTCTCTGTGGTCCTCATGTGGCTGCGAACTACAATTGTCCTCTCTTCCCTAGATTGAAACCAGGGACTCTGCTTACCTGCAAGTGCCCACAGACTACCCCTGCTCCTGTAATCACACACAATGGTACTGAATAGGACACAGTACAGCAGGAGCTCCTTCTCCCCCACATTGGCAGCCCAACCCAGGACCTGTTTGGTAGCACAGCTGTGCTTGGTGTCCCTTGACAGTGGGAGCTCCTTCAATCTTCTGCTCTATTATCAGACCCTGATACTGTCCCTGAGATGAAAGTTTCTGAGACTGAGGTTACCTCCCAACTCCCCTTCCCTCAGGGCTTGTTGTTTGCTGAGTCTGCAGAGTTGAACTGAAGGTGTCTGCACTTCACTCAGTCTAACCCCCTGCTCCTGGAAATCTTTCCTAGGGTCTTCTTAGGTTATCTTACAAAAACAACCGCTTAGCCTGACTTTTGTTTTTTCCAATGCACTATATTCCCTCTGGAGCAATGTTCTGTCTTTCTGTGGAGGAAATTTGGAGAGTGGAAAGTTTTCTGAGCCCCTCTACCAGCTTTCTAGAATCTTCTCCAAGATCAATTAATTAAAAGAAAATGATTAACATGGTACAAATGAGATAATCTGATTTCTAATTGAGGGAAAAATCAGAGACTTTTTGATTTGGAAGGGAGAAAGTCAATAGGTATAATTCCCTGAAATCAGAAAGAAGAGGCTTTCCTCTTTCCTTCAAAAGCGCATGATCAGTATGGAGCCAGTTTTCAAATAAGTTGTATAGATATTGTATTTAACAGATATACTTTAACATGGAGAGGGTGGAGGGAAGGAGGGGGAAAGTTGGAACAGAAGGTTTGGCAAGGGTCAATGTTGAAAAATTACTCATGCATATATTTTGTTAAAAAAAAAAAAGCTAGTAAAAAAAAATAAATTGTATAGGTTGCTTGAAATGTGTAATTTCTGGTTAGCATAACAGTTTCCCAGCCATGCAAGTCTAGGTTCAAACAATGCAATAAAATAATAGTAAAGATAAAGTAACAAATTTCCATTATTGAATAACATTTTATCACAAGGGGGAAATTGGCCTAGATCCCTAATTGTATAGAAAAGGAATAAAGCTGGATTCAGAACTGAATCACTCAATGACATCAGCATGGTTTACTCAATTCCTCCTTTGGACTCCTGAGGGAGGGGCCAGCCCACTCCCTCTATGGATAACTTATCTATAAACCAATTTATCAGTTTTTTCATATATTCATAATCCAAATTATGCAAGTCAGGCTGCAGATCAAATGAACTAGTCAGAGGGCTCACAATGGCTTCATTTTGAGAGGGGAGGTTCACATGTCACCAAGGTAACCAAGAAAGCTTAGCAAATACAGTATAAACACCATGAAACAAAAGGTCAAAGCTAAACGACAGCAAATCTCCTTGTATCCTAGTAACCCACTCCTAATGTTCATTAAATCAGGACATTTTGAATCCTGGCTGTCTCATAGATTCATCCGGTCCCAGAAAAGATGTCCGTTTGAACCGTTTGGAATAAGTTTTATTTTCAGGACAGTTCTGAAAAGAATTCTGCTTCTCTGCTTCCAAATCACTTGTAGAGATTCCTGGATAATTCTGCTCAAAGTTGCCAACGATAAAACAATGCAATTTTGGACAAGCTTGTAAATTGCTTTCTATAACGAATTCGGGTAGTGAAAATCAGGTCAAGCCTTATGGTTCTGAGCCTATTAACAATAGAATTATAAGAAAAACATCACATTAGGAATCAATAATGCACCTGCAGCTTCAGAGACTTTCAGTTCTTATATACCCCATTCTATTGTTATTTTTAGCTACACCTCCTTTCAGACAGGCAGAATATTGGATTTTTTTTTTTTTTAGTTAAAAAGTTTCTTCTTGGGACCAATTTTGGGACTCATTTGAATTCTTATAGATTTTATCACCATTTGAGAGCTCTATTAGTCACTCCTTTCACTCCCGCATGGGAAATTCCAGGCCAATAAGAATTTCCCTAAGGTAGTGGGATATCAATTTTACCAGCATGCTCTTCCCCTGATCTCATGCCAAAAAGAATATTTTATCCCAAGGGGAATTGTTCAGTATTTTACTATCACTAAAATCCATCATTCCCTTAAAGGGAGTTATTCTTTCCCAATCTTCAAGGTGGGAATAAAAAGAGAAAAAATTTGTGATTAAAAGCAGGAGTCTCATCTCTAGGGCAGTCTTCTGGGGGAAAAGTCCCTTAATGGAGTACTCTAGGACAAAAATCACAACCCCATATGGAGTCATGTAACAGAATGTTAGGGCCACAATATTGTGATTTGTTATCAATAAATATTTGGATTGTGTATACATGTTTTATATATATATATATATCTGATATATCTGGGATTACATTAAAAAATTTGGACAGAAAAGGGTCACAGTGGCAAAAGTTTAAGAAGCGCTGGTCTGGAGTGTTTTTCTGAGAGGGAATCATCAATAACTGTAATGAATGGAAGAAGAAATTGATGGGGAAAAAAACAAGGATTTGAACTTCCAAGTATATTGATTTATTACACAATCCATGCCATTTGTATAACAAATATGGGCCAGGCCTCCTCGGCTTGCCATTGGACCCTGAATCCAGGGACAGACAAAATTTTGTGCATTAAAAGAAAATAATGAGTATTATTGGATCATCTGATTTCTAAGTGGAGGAAAGATTTGGGATTTTTCAAATTGGGAGGAGGAGAGTAAACAAATGCAATTCTCTGAAATCTAAAAATCAAGAGAATATGGAAACAATAACTGACTTACCAGTATGGACAGGTTTTCAGAGAAGATGCATAGGTTACTTGAGACGTACAATTGTGAGAAAGCCCCTTCCATCAGCCTTTGGATCTGACCAAACAGCATAACCAGGTCCTTGGGTAAGGGTCTCCAAGCAGCAGGGAGAGTGGTTCATCTTCCCAGACACACAAATTCAAACACAGTGATAAAGTTTTCTTGCAAAATTAAGACAATTCTGAGATATCACTACACGTCTCTCAGATTGGCTATAACAGGAAAAGACAAGGACGAAAGCTGGAGGGGATGTGGGAAAACTGGAACACTGATACATTGTTGGTGGAGTTGTGAACAGATCCAGTTATAAACAGATCCAGGTTAGTGAGATAAGTCTGGAAAAAATAGGCTGGGACCAGATCCTGAAGGGATTTAAATGTCAAAAAAGGGACAACTTACAGAAAGCTTGTCAAAAAGGAGATTCTTAATTCTTTTATGTCTGACTCAATGACTTGGACTAATCTAAAGAGTTCCTTAGATGATCCTAGTTTAATTTAATTTTATTTAAGAATATTGTAGGTTTATGTGCATTTTTCTAGGGATAAAAATATACTCTACCCATGTCTCTGGTGGCCACTCATTTAAAAAAAAAAAAAAAAAAAAAAAGGAAAGACAAAGAGAGTCTAGAGCAAGTAAAACCATGAGAAGGTAACCACAATAACCCTAATAAGAAAAGATGAGAACCCCAGTCAACAAGCATTTATCAAGCACCTACTATGTGCCAGGTGCTGTGCTGAGTTCTGGAAACACAAACAAGCAAAAGAAACTTGAGCAGCTCACGGTATTAAAGGGGAGAAAATGTGCAGGCAACTGTGTATAAATAAAACAGCATAAATTGGAAATAAAAGCTGCACTGCCAGCATTAAGAGGGATTAAGAAGAGGCTTCCTGTGGAAGGTGGGATTTTGATCTTTGCAGAGGTGAGGATGGAGACTATCCTGGGCATGGGAGACAGCTAGTGAAAATGCTGAAATCCAGAGATGTAGAAGAGCGAGAAAGTCAGTGTGATGGATTGTAGTAATGGGAGCCACTGCATGTAAGAAGACAGAATGGGAGGCAGGGAGGCCAGGTATGAATGACTTTGAATGCTCTTATATTTGATCCTGGAAACGATTGGGTGCCATGTATTACGTAGAGAGAAGACATCATAGGATCTGAGCTACCCAAATGCAGAATGGGCTGTCTACCTTAGTGGTAGTGAGTTCTCCATCCCTGGAGATCTTCAAACAGAGGCTGACCTGCCACCTGTTGGGAATATTATAGAGAAGACTCACTCAACTAAACACAAGATCTGTGATTTTGTACAGAAAATCCAAGTTCTGCTGAATTCAACGTCCATCCTTGTCATTCATTCCTATGGGAGGCCTCCACTGTGGCACCTGGGCAATGGGTCTGTAGAGTAGCTTCAAAAACTTGGCCCTTGTTTCTAGGTGCTGGAATAATTGTTGTTTCTTAATTCTCAATCTCCCATGTGCCCTTGTCAATAAGCACATCTTCTCAGATGGGCGGGGCCAGCACTAAGCATTAAGTGACTTAAATAGCTGTAACTAAGGGGGAAGGAAAGAGAAGCATTTAGTAAGCACCCGAGTGCCAGGCTCTCTGCTAAGCTAACTACAATTATGAGCTCACTGGATCCTTGCAATAAATCTGGAAAGAATGCACTATTTTCACACCCGTTTTACAGTTGAGATACTGAGACAACAACAAAGTGACTTACAGCAGTTAAGTGTCTGAGGCAGGATTTGAATTCAGATCTTCATGATTCCTGCCTCTAGGCAGATATTCATATGGACTAGAGGGGTGGGGACAAAAATTCTCTTGCCAAAAGTTCCTCAGCTACTAAGTCTCAGAGCTGGGATTTTAACCCCAGTCCTGAGTTCAAATTCAATTCTCTTTCTACTGTACACACAGACTTAATGCAGAAACTGAGGAAAGGAACCTCAAATGGCTCATTCAGAATGGTAGCTGTCTGCAAATATTCCAAAGACTGTGATCTGGAAAGGGATTAGTTTTGTTTCTTCTCCTTCTGAGAATAATGGGAAGACACGATAAAGAAGGATATGGGGGCAGAAGTCAGGAGGACCCGAGTTCAAATCTGGTCTCAGACTCTTAACACCTCCTAGCTGTGTGACCCTGGGCAAGTCACTTAACCCAAATTGCCTCAGGAAAAAAAAAAGGAGAGGAAGGCTTGTTGCATGGAGAAGCTTTTGATGACAGAAGGCAGCCCCAAATAGTTCTGCCTTGAGAGGTAAGGAGTCCCCCCTCAGTAAAAGTATTAAAGCTGGCTGTCCACTTCTCTGGAATCTTGAGGAAGGTTGGAGGTGGGGTGACAGGTTTGGTTCAGTCACTGGTTAGGTGACATGCTTTTGGGGTTGGATGGCGTGCCTCTGAGGTCCCTGCCAGCTCCAATACTGTGCTGACCCACATTCGAGGATGATTAATCACTGAAGGATGCCACAGAGAGACAGGAGGGGGGCTCTTAGGGGGGACAGTGTGGCTGAATGGGCAGAGCTGGCCTTGTAGTATATGGTATATGAATGCTATGGAATATTATTGTTCTGTAAGAAATGATCAACAGGATGATTTCAGAAAGGCCTGGAGAGACTTACAGGAACTGATGCTGAGTGAAATGAGCAGAACCAGGAGATCATGTATACACGGCAACAAGAAGACTATAAGATAATCAGTTCTGATGGACGTGGCTCTTTTCAACAGTGAGCTGATTTAGGCCAGTTCCAGTTGTTCAGTGATAGAAAGAGAATTGTGGGAACTGAGTGTGGGAACATAGAATTTTCACTTTTTGTTGTGTCCTTGCATTTTTTTTTCTATTTAATTTTTTCCCTTTTGATCTGATTTTTCATGTGCAGTACTATAATTGTGGAAATATGTATAGAAGAATTGCACATGTTTAACATATGTTGGATCACTTACCAACTGGGAGAGTGGGGGGAAGGGAGGGGAAAAATTAGAACACAGGGTTTTGTAGGAGTATCCATGTAAATATTTTGAAAATTAAAAGCTATAATTAAAAGAGAGCGAGAGAGGGTGTTCAAGAATGTCAGACTTTGTATACAGAGCAAGAAGAATGAAGCATGAGAAGAGGTCATCGATTTGGAAATGAAGTGTAGAATTTCAAAGCCATCTACTACAACTCCATCCCAAGAAAGATTGCCCCATGGCCCAGAGAAGTGGTCAGCCAGTCTGCAGAATTTCAATGCAGGTGAACCTTATGAGGCAGCCCCTCCAGCTTGGGAGAGCCCCAACTAGGAGGAAACTTTTTTTTACAGAAGCCTTGAGCTCAGCTTCCATTTCTGACAGCTAGCTGCAAGACCCATGAACAAATGAGTTCCCTTATCTGAGCTTCTCTTTCCTCAGCTATTAAAGAACTTGATGAAATGAGCAGAATCAGGAGATCATTATACACGGCAACAGCAAAATTATACAGTGATCAATTCTGACGGACGTGGCTCCCTTCAACAATGAGATGATTCAGGCCAGTTCCAATGGTCTTGGGATGGAGAGAACCATCTATCCAGAGAGAGAACTGTGGGAACTGAGGGCGGATCACAACATTTTCACTCAGTCCCCTTCACTGATACGGATTGCAAGAAGAGGAAGTGTGGATCACTTGCAATCTGTATCAGTGAAGGGGACTGGGGTTCTGCATCCTAGATCTCTCCTGGAACCATTCAATTCAAAATAGTTGGCAACAGGAAACCCTGCTCTTCCTTCATTCACTGGCCAGTGTTATAAAGCCTAATTAATATTGTAATGCCTTTGGGGTGAAAGAAAGCTTAACCAACATAAATGGCTATTGGTGATCTTGAGAATTAGCATCCTCTGCATTTATCCCTTCAATGTAGTTTCAAGGGGTAGCTAAGTGACATAGTGGATAGAGCACCAGCCCTGAAGTCAGGAAGACCTGAGTTCAAATCTGAACTCAGACACTTAACACTTCCTAGCTGTGTGATCCTGGGCAAGTCACAAGTGTTTTCAGGCTTCCTGTATTTTCAGCTTCAAAGAGATACTAGAATAATCACGACCTGGCATGTTTTATGATACTGATAGACACAAACACTTAACCTTTCATGGTCTCAATTCTATCCTTGAAGATCAGTTTTTCTGAGGTAAGTGAAATCATTGGGTTCATAGGAGCAAGGACTGGAAGAGATTTGAGAGATCATATAAGCTACTCTTTCATTTACAAAATAGGAAACTGAGGCCTGGGGTGGAGGGAAGTGACTTCTCCAGCATCACAAGACTAGTAAATGGCAATGGTAATGGTAAAATCCTTAGTTGTGGTGCTGAGTCCACATGCCCCATTTAAAAGATGATGGAGGAAGGAGGAAGATGATGTACCTAAGGGCATGTTAATAGGAATTTGAGACCAAAAGTCCAAATTTAAGAGTCTTCTCCCAGGCACACATGTGGTTTTCCAAACATTTCTTTCCAGAATATGAGAGTATTATGACAGGACATTTCTATCCACAATATACCCCATCCAAACAGAGTGCCATTGTCCCTACGGCACAACATCCCACGATAAAACTTGGTCCCATTTTCCTTCCCTGGAAGTTTTTCAGGCAGTACAATGGAAAGTTTTGCTTTCAGATTTGTAGAACTTGGGTCCAAATCTCAGTTCTTGATATGATCTATGTGAGTTTGGAAAAGTCACTTCACTTCCATGGGCCTCAGTTTCCTCAGTTATAAAATGAGAGGATTGAACAACTTGGACTCTGAGGATGCTTCAGCTTGTATCTGTGCATCTGTGAAAAGCGGAATGGGCTGGCTCCACAGAGGAGAGTTCTCCCACTCTGGAGATCTTTAAGTGGAGAGTGGCTGGCCATTGGCTTGGATTGGGGTAGAAAGGTTTAGGGTTTTGGTGTAGATTCTCCTGGATAGCTTCTGAAAATACTTCCACTTCTAGATTTAGAACACAAATTCCCTGAGAAATCTGGTTCCCAAGATGCTTGGACAAGTTGCTAAAGTAGCAGAGGGCCGTCTCTTTGGGCCAGCCTGGAGTGGGAAGGGAGGGTTATCCTCATTTGATTTGTCCTAACTGTTGTGTTCACTTCCTGGAGAAGCAAGTGAAGACATTGAGTCAGAAAACCTGGGCACTGGTCTTCTGGTCCTCAGTTTTCTCATCTATAAAATGGAGAGTCATCAGGGTTGTGTCTTTCTCTCAGACTTTTGAGAAATGAGGAGTCACCCCCAGAACAAAGCGTGAGAAGTCCCCTTCTGCTGTCCGTGCTTCCATTCTAGGCAGTGTGCAAAACATCTGACATGCAGCAGCAGTGCATTTATCATCAGCTGGGGCTAGATTGCAGGCCAGTAGAACAGGCCAGATCAGCAGGAGTGGGCGAGGCAGCCGTTCTTCCCACCTAGCTTGGTTATCAGTAGAAAGAATGTCCTGGGTCAGCAACAATGAGTCAATTCATTTATTAAGTGAAGTTTTTGGCGTCAGGGCACTTGGGTAAAACTCCCAGCGTTTCCCCTCATGTAGTGAGGGTGAGTAGTGGATAGAACCATCCAAACCCCATCTCCAACACTTCCTAGCTGTGTAACCCTGAGCAAGTGAATTCTTCTGAGCCTCCACTCCCTCATCTGATAAATGAAGGCACTGAATGGAATGAACTCCAAAGTTTCTTTCAGCTTAGGATATAGGATCTCACAACCTTGTTATCATTCACTCAGTTCAGTTGTACCTGAATCTTCATGACCCATTTGAAGTTTTCTTTTTTTTCCCCCCCCTTTTCTGAGGCTGGGGTTAAGTGACTTGCCCAGGGTCACACAGCTAGGAAGTGTTAAGTGTCTGAGACCAGATTTGAACTCGGGTCCTCTATCCACTGCGCCACCTAGCTGCCCCCATTTGAAGTTTTCTTGCAGATGCTGGAAGTTTGCCATTTCCTCCTCTAGCTCATTTCACAGATGAGTAAACTGAGGCAAAATGGGTGAAGTGACTTGTCCAGGATCACCCCCCTGGTCAGTGTCTGAGGCTAGTTTTCAACTCAGAAGATTGTCTTCTTGATTCCAGACCCTGCATTCTCTCCACAATCTCAGGACATTGGGCAGATGATTTCTCTCTGGTTCTTAATTTCTTATGTGCAAAAAAAAGGAGATCGGACTGGAGAACTTCCAACATGGCTCTCCTCCATCTAGAGATTGATGATCTTACTGTAGGTATAATGGAACGTCCTTCAGTTTTGATTCAAAATTTAAATTACACAAATACAAAATTTTAAAGACTTGTCTTCAGAGCATCCAATGAACAAAGACCCAGGACTTTTAGTTGACCAATAGTATGATCTCGAGTGACGGTGCCTTATAACAAAGCCTTCTAGATATGGACAAGGGAGATCGTGATATCATTATTCTGCCAATTCTGAATTTCCGAACTTGACCACATCCTTATGACATAATGAAACGGGCGGGGGGGGGGGAGGTCTTTGGGCCATGTACTCCCCACATCAAAATAACAAGCATCAGTCATCTGGTGCTTCTGCCTGAAAACACCAAATGGCTCATGAAACATTCGTTTTCCTTCCTCTTCTTTGGCTACTATCAAAACCATCTCAATTTACTAATGGCTGGATTTCTCTGGATGCCAAAGGCCGTGTCCAGCTGGACTAAATGAAGGAATTGGGGGTGCTTGGACTGAAGGGGAAACAGGAGAGTGTCTTCAATGACTGAAGGACAGGTGCATGGAAGAGGGATTGTTCTGTTTGGCCCAGGAGGACAGAACACCCAATGGGTAGAAGCTAAAGAGAGACAGACTTGGGTTTGAGGGGAGGAGAAACTTCCCAACACTGAGCTGGGACTGGGACTGCCTTTGGAGATATTGGATCCTTCCTTCACAGGAAACTACCACTAAGCTACCATTCAACTCTAAGATTCTATGACAGCTCCAGGTAGACCCAGACAGACCTTGGCATCCCATCTTCCTCTATATCTTATCTTTAATCACTGTGGCAAAGTTCACTTGTCTGTGACCCGACGAGAGCTCATTAGCAACTATCTAAATGCATCAGTGCTTGTTAAATAGTCGGCAAGGATTCAAATTTCGGCAGTGTGACAAGTGATACGACGAGCTCGTATTAGCCATGTATTAGGTACCTTCTAGGTCCCGGCCACTCTGCTGGGCACTGGGGACATGGAAATATAGGGAAAATTGTCTCTGCCCTCAAGGAGATTGCATCTGCTGGGAACGCTGCAAGCAAAGAGATAAGTAAATATGAAATAATTCTGGGAGGCTGGGAATGGCACTGCTTGGAGAAATAATAAAATCACTGAGAATATCTCAAGTTTTGAATCCTAGGTAATACTTTAAAATGCTTGCTTTATAAAACTTTCTTTCATTGAGTAATTATCTGCTTTTTGGTGGGTTCTTGCCTGAAAGGGAAACGATTGAAATCATTATTATTTTTAGATTTCCTATCATGAGGAGATTGCCTAGTGCAAGGTAAATATCACTCACTTGCCTGGGATGCCTGGATTCAAATTCTAGCTCTGTTAAAATGAGCTTTGTGTCATTGGGTAAATCATTGGCCCGCTTCAAGTCACAATCATCTCATTATTAGAAAGGGTCTGGGGATTGGGATTGTCTCTAAAGTCTCCTCTGTCTCTGACACCATGTGCTCAGCATTCTTGGTATTGGAGAGGCACAAATAGCATGCTGGCCTTGGAATGATGAAGATGTTTATTTGAAGTCACTTCTCATGAATATTATCCATGTGATCATGGCGGGGTTATTTAATTTCTTCAAACCTCAGTTTCTTCAACTGTAGAATGGGACTAATAGCCTACACTAACTACTTCACAGTTGCTTGTGAAGCTCAAATGTGATAATGTACGTGAAGCACTTTGCCAACCTTATATCACTTCAAAAGTTGGTGGTAATTTCTTTTTTGTTTTGTTTTTCTTTTCTTTTCTTTTTTTTTTTCTTTTTTTTCTTTTTCTTTTTTTTTTTTTTTTTTTTTGGTAATCTCTTAATGAGGAAAAAATATACAAAATAGAGAATAAATACAAAGTCATCTTATAAGGAAATGATCCCAAAGGAGGTCTTTGTAAACTTAGGTTCAGATCCGCTGGGTAAGAGTGACTAATATTTTATTGTCTGTATCCAATTTGAGGGAAGTCCTAAGCAAAGGTCAGCTCTTTCCCCCAGCATTCCCTCCCAATGCTAGTCTATCCAGGTATCTAAGCTGCTATTTTGTTACCCAAATCTTCCCAGGAAACTGAAGTTTGCCTCAACTACAAAGAAGCTAAATGTAGCTAGAGATAGCTACAAATTAAAATGAGGTAGGAAAGTCTATCCTCTGTCAAAATGTTACAGAGTTTCCTAACTGGGGGCTCAGAGCTATTGTGACTGTTTCTATAACTGCTTGTCTAAAATAAAGTCCCTAGAGTCAAAGAGTAGGCGAGCACATGGACTTTAAGGGCCATTCCATTGCTCATTCCTTCTGTCTCAAAATGGGTTAATTATCATTGCAGAGTGTTGCATTACCGATTACTAGTAACAAACAAAATTATGGGATCATGTGGTCATGGAGCTGGAGCTAAAGCACATGTGACTCAATCTCTTCATTTTATAGGTGAAAAAAAATTGAGTTTTGGATGGAGTTGACTTCCTCATTGTCACATAAGCAGGATTTGCACCAGGTGCTCTAGCTCCGCAGCAAGTACACCTCCCTCCCCTTCTCCCCATCATATTCCTCGGCTTCCTGACCACGAGAATGTTTTGAGGAATTCTGATTGGACCCTTGAGGATTTGGGTCCCCATGCAAGCACCCCAAGCAACTGGGTTATTCATTTGGCAAGCACAAGTTCTCTGGCAAGGCTTCTGATCATTCCAGTTTCAGGCTGGCTCCTTCCAGAGCAGCATTCCAGAGGCAGAGCTAGCATGTCAGCACACCTACTCCTGGCCTAGGCTTGTTGACAAGAGGTCCTCCTAGATTGTTGTAAGATAAATACACCCCAAATGGGAGCTGTCTCTCCTCTTTAGTATTGACTACCTTCCTCAAGGAAAGCACACACACACACACACACACACACACACACACACACACACACACACACAGACCATCTAAAATTTAGTCCATGATCCTTGAAAGTTATTCACCAAGACATTTCCCAGGGATTCATTGTGGAGAGGTGTTCCAGAGATTACCCAGAATGCTCTTCAGAGGATCAACACTCAACCCTGTTCCCTACTTTCCAGCTTGCTAGTCCCAACAGGATACTGGCAGAGAAGCCTGATAAGGCATTGGAAGTGGTCTCTACCTACTATCTGCATTTTGTCTTCTCTTCAAATTTAAGCTCCTGGAGGGTAGGAGCTCTTTTTGCTTTTGTGTGTATTTGAAGCACTTAGAATGGTTGGTGTATAGTAGGAGCTTAATAAATGCTCATTGATTGGATTAATTTTACGTGTTTTGATCAGTCATTGAGAATTTATTAAGAGTCTACAATGTATCAAAGATCTGCTAGGTAGTGTAGTGGATGTGGTGCCAGGTTTTGAATCAGAAAGACTCATCTTTTTGAGTTCAAATATGATCTAGGACACTGACTAGTTGTAGGACCCTGGACAAGTCACTTTACCCTGTTTGCTTCCATTTCTCTGAAGAAATGGCAAATCATTCTGGTATCTTTGCTAAGAAAATCTTCAATGAGGTCACAAAGAGTCAGACACAAGTGAATTAAATAAACAACAACAAATAACTTGGCAGGGATTTGTATCCCTAAGGATACACAGAAAAGCAATACAGTCCCTGGTCTCAGGGAGTTTATATTTTATCAGAGGAGACCTAGTGTGCAAACAAAATACATGAAAAACAAATCAAAGGGGGCAGCTAGGTGGTGCAGTGGATAGAGCACCAGCCCTGAAGTCAGGAGGATCTGAATTCAAATCTGATCTCAGACACTTAGCACTTCCTAGCTGTGTGACCTTGGGCAAGTCATTTAATCCTAATTGCCTCAACAAAAAACAAACAAACAAAAATGAGTAAGAAATAAATTAAAGGTAAATGTTGGGAGAAGGGAGGCACTTGTGGTTGGGAAATCAAGGAAAATATTCCTACCAGAAGTGGCTTTTGAAGAAAACAAGGGTTTCTAAGAGGTGGAAGGGAAGAGAGAAAGCATTCTCAGTATGGGGGTGAATCTCAAGGTTAGAAGCTGCCTCCATGGATAGTCATCCTACTGTGACTGAGACCCTCAGGAACCTGGCTGCTCTGAGTGACTCATTCAGGGTCACGTAAGGAGTGTGTGTGTGTCAATGGTCAGATTCTGGTCTCGGTGTCTTGGCCGGCGATTGTGACCCAGCCTGTCTGGTAGAGGACTACTCCAGGAACATTCCATTAAATGTACTCAGACGTAAAGGACTCCCGGGGCGAGAGAATTCTCCCACTGCCCACTGCATCCGATGGTTCAGATGCTTGAAATCACCAGCATCACAACGGGCCGACCGAGCTATCCCAGGCTCCCTAATAATCAGTAGCCTCCAGCTGATTTTTCTGACATAGGTCAGCCAGTTCAGCTGTCCCACTTTTCAAAGAGGTAAACTGAGGCCCCAAAATGAGGGATGATTTGACCAACATCTGGCATATGGGCAGATCAAAGACAAGGTTTTGAACCTGTCCCTAGACCCTCAGCTTTCTCCAGGAGTCCATGAAAGGTCACAGAAGATGCAGAATGTAAATAGCTGGTCAACAAGCATTAATTAGCCACTTACTGTGTGACTGTGCTAATTGTGAGGGCTGCAAAGAAAAGAAAAACAACAGTGACTGATGTCTGATGGGAGATGATGGGGGAATTATACAGAGCCATAGTCTGAGGGAGGAAGGCATCAACAGTTGGGGTGGGGGCAGGAAAAATCTGTCTGTAGAGGGTGAAGTTTGAGCTGAGCATTTTTCCTTTGGCAAGACATGTGGTTTAGTGAAGTACTGGACTTCATCAGCAAGACCTGAGTTTGAATCCTGCCCTCAGACACATGATAAACAGCTCAGAGTCTCAATTTCCAAATCTGTGAAATGGGAATTAGAAGAGTGCTGTCTCTTCAGAACTGTTGTGAGGCTGAAAGGAGAGAGCATATAGAAAGAACTGTAAGGGACTTCAGGGGTCATTTAGTCCGTTCCCCTTCGTCATACATGAGGAAACTGAGACCAAGTTCAAGTGATTCACTCAAAACCACAAAGATCATAGGTCTTGGATCTCCCAGGTAGAGCTGTGTGCTCCCCTCCTCCCCCCCCCCCCACCCCGGTCTTCTCCTGCCTAAGCTGCTCAAAGCATGTTGCAGAACCTTAAGGTGTCCTAGAATGTCACTGTTAATCTGAGTCCTGGATTTCCAGAAAGGACAATAAGATGGGAGAGGTTAGTGTGAGGGAGCGAGCTCTTCCCAGAAGGAGAGGGGAGGGCCAGGCACCGGCTTTATGGGTTGGGTACCAAACCAAGACTCCAGGTGACATCAAAGCTGCTCTCTCCGCCCACCCGCTGATGGCTTGGGGACTGCGGGGGAGACAGCCAAGCCTGACCTAGAAAAGCCTCTGACTCACTCTGCTTCTCACTCCCTTCAGCTCAGTTTCTCCTGAAGCAAGCAACCCCAGCACGAGTTTTGTCTCCAAGATCTGGCTTTGGAAGCCTGCTGAGCTGCCATCTCTCTCCAAGAAAAATCAGTTAGTGCTTTACACAAAAGATCTCTCTCTAAAGCCAAGATTGGGGTCAGATGCTGCGCTAGCCTGGAGCTCTGCTCTGGACAGTGGATAGCTTGGCTCCCTGGGACTAAGATGTGGAGGCTCATTGCTGTGGCCTGGCTGCTCCAAGGACATGCAGAAGCCAGGCTCATCGGGCCCAAGGCCGTGGACCCCGAGGCTTTCATGAACATCGTAAGTTGGACTTGTCCATGATATTCGGGGCAGAGTGAGGGGTTGGGGGCCTTTCTATGTATGTCTGTCTTCTTTGATGCTTGTGAGTGTGTGTGTGTGTGTGTGTGTGTGTGTGTGTGTGTGTGTGTGTATCCGAGGGAGAGAAGAAGAAAGGACAAGAAGAAAGACAAGAACAACAACAAGAAGAAAAAGAAGAAAGAAGAAAGAGGAAGAAGAAGAAGAAGAAGAAGAAGAAGAAGAAGAAGAAGAAGAAGAAGAAGAAGAAGAAGAAGAAGAAGAAGAAGAAGAAGAAGAAGAAGAAGAAGAAGAAGAAGAAGAAGAAGAAGAAGAAGAAGAAGAATAGGAGGAGGAGGAGGAAGAGGAGGAGGAGGAGGAGGAGGAGGAGGAGGAGGAGGAGGAGGAGGAGGAGGAGGAGGAGGAGGAGGAGGAAAAGGGTCCTTTATGACTCCTCTCAACAATAAGATACTCAGGCCAGTTCCAATGATCTTGTGATAGGGAGAGCCATCTGCACCCAGAGAGAGAGCTGTGGGGGCTGAGTGTGGATCACAACATAGCATTTTGCTTGCATTTTGTTTTCTTTTTCATTTTTTCCCTTTTGGATCTAATTTTTTTTGTGCAACACAATAATTGTGAATATATATATGTGTGTATGTATATATATATATATATACATACACATATATAAATCACAAATAAATTGCATTACTTGCTATCTAGGAGAGGGGGTGGGGGAAAGGGGGAAAATTTGGAACACAAGGTTTTGCAAGGGTCAATATTAAAAAATTATCCATGCATATGTTGTGATAATAAAAAAGCTTTAATTAAAAAAAGAAAGGGGTCCTTGTTCATATAAGGGCATTTTTCCAAGGGCACCAGGCCTTTTTAAAGTTTTTAACTAGTTCCCCTAAAATGTTTCACGTCTTCTGCCTTCCTGCTTGATCAGTGCTCCTCCATTCTCACTAGAAATCAGAAGATGTGGGTTGGGATACTGGCTATCTCTGCAGTGCTGGGCAGGCAACATGCCCTCTCTAAGCCCTTGTTCCCCCTCTTTCAAAAACTGTGAGACTAGATGATCCCCAAGGTCCCTCAGCTCCAGGATCCTCCACTCCAGCTCATCTTTTAGGCACATTTGCTATTTCCAGATGCACATGGACTAAGCCCAGGCAAGTGATGCTTATTTCATTCCCAGAATTACTCTAGAATGGTCCAACAGGAAGTTACTGTTTTGTGCTCACAGCCCTGGGGCTAAAGCTCCAACTCTGTTAATCTACACTCTATGACTTGAGGTAAACCTTAAATCTCTGAGTGTTATTGTGAGCTCCATGAGAGCAGGGAGCAGAATGGTTCCCCCCCTTTTTTGTCCCCAGCAAATAGCAAAGTGCTTGGCAAATGTTTCTATTCAATCTTTTTAGTCATATATTGTTCTTTTTTAAAAAAAAATTATCATTTTTATTACACCTTTTTATTTTCAAAACATATACATGGATAATTTTTTTAACACTGACCCTTGCAAAACCTTGTGTTCCAAATTTTTCCCTTCCTCCCCCCCCCCCCTACATGGCAGGTAGTCCAATACATGTTAAACATAGTTTTTAAATGTCCTATCTTATTCTTCATGATCCCAGTTGGAGATACGGGAGGGGTTGGTCATTTTCTTCTCCAGCTCATTTTAAGGTGAAGAAAGTGAGGCAAACAGGGTAAAGTGACTTAACCCACAGTTAGGAAGTTACAGCTAATATGTCTGAGGCAAAAATATACTTGTGCCCTTTATAACTCATGATAGTTTAAAAAAAGCAGCATTATTTTCAAGTATTTCAAGAAATTTATAATTTCTAGGGTTGAGCTTTGGGGTTTTTTAAGATTTGTCTGGTAAACTTAAGATTATAAATCTCAAAGTCCCCCTTCCTACATTTGATGTCACTCCAGTGTCCAGTAGTCATATATATATCATATATATAGATATAGATATAGATGTAGATGTAGATACTTGAACTTTGGATTATGAATCTCTTTGCCTCCAGGACCAGCACTGTATCCACTGTGTCAATTAGTTGCCTTTGGCAAATAGCAATGATAAACTCGGTTTATTCATTCACTCTCATTTAGTGGAGAAAGCTCTGGAGGCAGAAAGATCTCAGTTCAGATTCAATGAGTTTGTGTGTGTGTATGTGTGTGTGTGTGTGTGTGTGTGTGTGTGTGTGTGTCTGTCTGTCTGTCTGTCTGAGAGAGAGGATAAGAAAAAGAAAGAGGAGGAGGAGGAAGAAGAGGTGGTGGAGGAGAAGGAGAAGGAGGAGAAGCAGGAGGAGGAGGAGGAAAAGCAGGAGGAGGAGGTAATGAAGGAGAAGGAGGAAGAGGAGAAGCAGGAGGAGGAGGATGAGAAGAAGGAGGAAGAAGAGGAGGAGGAGGAAGAAAAGAAGAATGGAAGCAGAGAAAGAGAGCCTCAGTTTCCTCTTCTGCAAACTGGGTTCAATAATAGTAATAATCTCATAGCATTCCTGTATAGCCCAGTATAATGTATACACAGTGCTCTGCAGAACTTATGGTGCCATATAATGTAAGCTGTAATTATTAGCCGTGAAATGAGGATCTGTCCAGGGTGATCTCTACTGCTCCCTCAAGGTCTGTCCTAGGACCCGTCTTCTTCCTCCTATTTCTAAAACATTTTACATTTAATAACCCGTGGGCAATCCGATGGCCAAGATGGTTAGAACATTGTCTAAAATCATTGTCCAGGATTTTAATTAGTCTGCAATCCCACAGAGAACAAATGGCCAAGGCTAAACTCAAGTCCACGTCCACTGGCCCTAACGCCAATACACTTTCCCCCTGGCCGGACTTCATCCACAATGGAGACTCAGCCCCAGTTAGAAATGCTGGTGGGGGTTGAAACAAATGCACGGGCACACTCACACACACACACACACATACACACACTCACACACACACACATACACTCTCACACACACTCACACACACATACACTCTCACACACACTCACACACACACATACACTCTCACACACACTCATACACACACACATACACATGTACACACACCAGGGTTGGATTTGGAATGCTACCTGCCACATACAAGCTTCCTATTTTAACTACTCACTGTTGCTAAGTTGCCAACCTTGGGATTTTTAAACACTGACAAAATCTCCTAAATCTAGGACCCTTAAGACAAAGTGCAGATTACCCAACCTTAGTTACAACTCTGAAAAAAAAGAAAGTCAGTTTAATAGCCAGAAAGGAACACAGAGATGTAGTTCAATTTTCCCATTTTGCAGAAGGAGAAACTGAGGCCCAAGAAAGGAAAAGAGCTTCCATAAGGCAGGCAATTCTACCTGGCAAAGGGCAGACCTGTGTCCTCTGCTTTTGAGGGGCATGGGAAAGGTAATTTACAACAAGCCTTAGTGGAAAGTCCTGCTTTCTTTCCACAGAGTGAGATTATCCAGCACCATGGCTACCCCTGGAAAGAGTATGAGGTAGCCACAGAAGACGGCTATATCCTGACGGTCAACAGGATTCCTTGGGGCAAAGACACTCCTGAGGACCCAGGTAGGAGACGCCTCAGATGGTGCCGCTGGGGATGCTGGAGGATGTGAGCTGAGTGAACCGGAGTGTGCTCCCAGAGTTTTACAGAACCAGACAGGGCCGCATCTCAGACCCTTGATGGAGGACATTTAGTCACTGACCACTCTTGCTAAGTGGCATCTTAATGGAGATAGGCCTGGGTCTGGAGGCAGAAAATCTGAATTCAAATCCAACTTCATTGTATCCTGGGGAGAGGAGAGGAATTCACCTAATCCTCTCTACTTCAGTTTCCCCATCTGTAAAAAGGAGCTAGTACCTATCTCCCAAGGTTGTTGTGAGGATCAAAGTAGATATCTATGAAATGTGTAGCATAATGTCTGATACCTAGCAGGTGTTTAACAAATTCTTGTTTCTTTTCTTCCTCCATACTAGGATGGCATCCTTCAATCATTTTGAGTATGTTTGAAAAATATACTTGCGCCCTTTATAACTCATGATAGTTTAAAAAAAAAAAGCAGCATTATTTTCAAGTATTTCAAGAAATTTACAATTTCTAGGGTTGAGCTTTGGGGTTTTTTAAGATTTGTCTGGTAAACCTAAGATTATAAATCTCAAAGTCCCCCTTCCTACATTTGATGTCACTCCAGTGTCCAGTAGTCATATATATATATATAGATATAGATATAGATATAGATATAGATGTAGATGTAGATATAGATTTTTTTTGAAATCAAATTTCACAGGAGTAAATTTAAGTCTCAATCAAGTTCAAAGTCCCAAGTTGGGCTACAATGCCCCTGGAACAGCTAAGAAAAATCAGCTGGATTCAGTTAGGAGTTGTTATTCCTGTTTTTGTTTTTGTTTGTTTGTTTGTTTGTTTGTTTGTCCCATGAAGACACAATCTTGATTCATTTCCCTAAGATTTAAGATGACCTGAATTGCCAGACAGAGTGCACCACAGGCTAAACCAGTAGGGCTTTCAAACTGCAAATTCTAGAGTCGCTTGTCTTGTGGCCCAGCATCATTTCTCAGTTCTCTCATGAGACCGTGAGACTCAACCCTCCCTTACATCCTCCAATATGGTGGCCATTGGTGGCATCTGAACTTCTTTCTCTCCCCTTCTAGGGCCGAGGCCCGTGGTCTTACTGCAACATGGTTTGCTTGGTGATGCAAGCAACTGGATCCTGAATCTCCCCAACAACAGCCTGGGCTTCATCCTGGCGGATGCCGGATATGACGTATGGATGGCGAACAGCCGAGGAAACACCTGGTCTTGCAAGCACAAGACCCTCTCGGTCGAGCAAGATGAGTTTTGGGCTTTCAGGTAGATGGGGATGTTGGGAATAATGGTGGAACATTGGGAATAATGGCAGAATATTGGGAGTAATGGCAGAACATTGTGAATAATGACACAACAACCTACTGGGGAAGGAGCCGGCTAGCTAGCCAAGAGTCAAGCAAGGATCATTGACTTCTCACTTGAAACATTTATATGGGTAGTCCTCATAACCCTACATCAACCATAGTGACTAATAATTTCTATTACCATCTTCTGCCCTCAAGGAGTGTGCATTCTAATGGGGTAATGGTATGCAAATAACTCTACAAACTATGCCTACCCAAAATGAGAAGTCATCTCAGAGGGAAATGAGGGAGGGGCAGTGGAGAGGGTCTCCCCAAGAAGGTGGAATTTGAAGAAGCCAGGGAAGCAGGAGATGAAGATGAAAATGTTCTAGATATGGAGGACTCTATGGCAAGAGTCTTCAACTCAAACAAAATAAGTCATCCTAATTCTAACCTTCAAGTGCCCTAAGAACTTGATGAGTCTGGAAATTACAGAGAAGTTATAGGACAGGGGATTCATGTAGGGTCTGTGAATTTATTTATTTTTGATATTTTGATAGCATCTTCAATAGAATTTTATATCTTATTTTATGCATTTAAAAACGCTATTCAAAGATGGGGTTTCACATGCTTTTCTAGAATAGGACTTCTTAGGCAGCTAGATGTTGCTTTGGGTAGACTGCTGGTCCTGAGTTCAAATCTAACCTCAGATACTTACCACTTCCTAGCTTTGTGACCCCAATTGCCTCAGAAAAAAAAAAATCGAGTAGGACTTCTTAAACTTTGTCTACTTAGGACCCCATCTGTTTCTGGCACTGTTCATGTGTACAAAGTGCTCAGGTTGTATATTCAGAACTAAGGCTCCAGTGAAGCTGTGCAATGCAACATGGGCAAGCACTGCCAAAACCACTTTAGATTCATCACATATTTGGTTTTGATTTAATTTGGGGGAGTTGCATTGTGAAACCTTTTATTGTTGCTAAATTTTTCGCTCCCATTCAGTTACACAACCAGATATGTTTAAGACCCCATGCTGGGTCTTTAATTTAAGAAGCTTTATTGTAGAATACCAAAGGTCTCCCCAGCAGCCATGTGAAAGGCTAAGAACTCTCAGAATATGGAATGTCCTCACCTGTAAACCAAGGAAATTGGTGACCCAGACCCTAGCCCCAGCCCTTATAGTAACAGTCACTACAACAACGCTTTTAGTGACTCTACAGAACATGGGCCTACATCCCAAACAACCAAAAAACAGTCATTTCATCTCAGCCACAAAGTTTGTAGAACATTAAATAATTCTTCATAGTAAGAATTCTGTGACTTATCTTCAGGCTATTTCTTTCTAGACACTTCCAAAAAGATAGGAAAGACAGGACAACAATAACAGCATCCATTTGACATTTTAAGACAATGATATACTCCAGTCAAAATAAGAGCCACAAGAAGAGGTGCTTCCTACCTCGGGGGGGGGGGGGGTATGGTGTGCGCTGTGTAAAAAGTGTCACTGACAATTCATCTTAGAAACTGAGACAAGTTGGGATCTTGGTCAGTTCTGTAGATGGAGCCAGATGCCTGTTCGCTTGGGCCATCAGTTGAGATGCTTCAGTGACTAAGAGCCAGGTCCAGTCCATGAGAACTGACCTGTTCTCTCGTCAATGTGCCTATAAATATCGCTTGTGTTTTGTGTTTAATGATGCTCTGTTCCCAATGCAGGAATGGTAATCTTTACATAAAACTTTCTTTCCCCTTGTAGTTATGATGAGATGGCTAGGTTTGACCTTCCAGCAGTGATAAACTTTATTTTGCAGAAAACGGGCCAGGAAAAAATATTTTATGTCGGCTATTCACAAGGAACCACAATGGGTATGTTGAATGGGGAGCCGGTCTGTAAGTTAACCACCTCCATAGACACATGAACATATCTCTTCTCCTGCCTCATCTCTCCACTCCTTCCTTATGCTCCCCAGTCCATCCTACACAAACCTGTTATTTCCTTAAATAGAGAGGGAGGACAGAAACTTTGTGCAATTCTGCCTGACTTTAATGCAATTCACACACAAGTCAAGGTATCAACCAGTGATATCATTGATCCTCTTATAAATGAAGAATAAACAAACAAAAAAAAAAAGAAACAAAAAAATATTCTTTAAATATAAATCTGAATGGCCACGCCCCTTACTCAGATATCAGCATATCCCAGAGGCCTTTAGGTTAAAATGCAAAGCCTGGAGTTAAAAGCCCTCTGCTGTTTAGTTCCCCTTTGCTTTTACTGACTGAGATCACTTTACACGCTCTTTCACACACTCTCTGTTCCAGTCAGTCTGACCTACTGGATATTCATAAATGACCTCTTGTTCCTGATCTGTACTCATTCCTTATGGACCCATTGGCTTCTTTGGAAGTACAAACAGCTCCGATACATGTTTATGTCAATATAAATCCTTGGTAGTCGTTTATATTTTGTTCTATACTTTTAAAAAATTATTTTGAGGAGTCCATAGAATTCAGCAGACCATCAGGGGGTCTTGCTTACCTAGACCATCACTGCCCCCATTTAACAGATCTACAAACTGAAGCTCTGTGTTTTAATAAGTTTTTGGCAGCTCCCCATGGCTTATTGAGTGAAGTCCGACTCCCACATCGATTATCGGAGGCCTTTGATGATTTGTTGCTTCTGAGACTTTCTGTTCTTACCTCAAATTCTCTTGCCAACACCTTCACTTTATCATGGACAGTGTATCTCAGAAAGGGGAATTGGCTTGCCTAAGGTCAGATATCCATCATGGAGTAACAACAGCTGAGGCAACATTTCCCAATCTCCCCTCCCCTTTCTTCAAGCACCAGGGCAGGCACAGCCTGCTGGTGGTCTGTACACCCAGTTGGGGCTGCCCTTCCCAGTTGGGGAGGATTTGATGTCAAGAGCCCAGAAGCAGTCAGCCCCCCAGGGCAGGCCCCGTTCAAAGCCTTTGCAGCTTGGTCAGATTGTCAAGACACTGTCTCATCTGGCCAAAGCTTCCTGGCCCTGAGTCATCTGAATGCCAGGATGAGGCATCGAGGGCTTAGAAAACCCATTCCACAGGAGTTGCCTGAAGCCACAGAGGAAGGCTGACTGAGCTGGGGCTAAAATTTAAGCCCGAGAGCTTCGCAAATCAGGAAACAAATCTTTTTTTATAGGAGACATAGCCCTGGGTGCCTCAAGCAGAGCCAAGTACGTGGATCCTCTTCTAATTAGCCCCTTTCCCCAAACCCAAAAGTGAGTCAAGGCTTTAATCTTCTCTAAATAGCTTTGTGCCTCAGTTTCACAGCCAGAATGATGGGGTCACCTGTGGGCTCTGCTCAGGTGGGCACAGGACCCTTAATCAGGGCACTGTCCCTGCAAGGAATGGTGAGCATCCAATACAACTATCTCAAAAAGACAGGAAGTCATTGGGTCATCAATATGGAACTGGCAATGACCTCAGAAACCATCCAGTTCCTACACCCCTATTTTACAGATGAGAAAAGTGAGGCCCAAATTGGGAGAAGAGCCTGCCCAGGACCACATAACTGGTATCTGAGGCAAGATTCAAAGAGAGGACTTCCTATTTCTAAGCACTGGCCTCCATCTACCCTCCGCCATTCCTGGGACTGTCTTGAAGCTTACAGTCTATTCCTTTCTGTTGTTGATACTGAAGTCAAGAAGGGACAGTTGGGTTTTGTCTTTGTTCTTTGTCTTGGTTTGTATAAAATGAAGTGGGCAAGAGATCCTGGTGTAGGTATGGGAGCCAATTGGACAAAGGTATGGGCCCTTGGCATATTTCCATCAAGATCCTAAGGCCACCATTCCTTTTCATTAAAGGGGATTTTAGAAGCTAATAATTGGCAGGTGACATCACATCTACGGAGTTAGCCTTAGAGTTGGGAAAACTTGGATTTGAGTCTCCTTTCTGCCACATCCCAGCCATGTGACCATGGGAAAAAGACCACCACCCATAATTCTAGATCTTAGGAAGGTGCTTGGCACATAATAGGCGCTTAATAAATGTTTGTTTGTTTGTTTTTTTTGACTGACTGGGTAACTCTAAGATGAGAAGTTGCAAAGGAGTCTCTTTACTTGGTAGGGAAAGTTATTTCTTAGGAGTTCCCATACTGACAAAATCATGTGTCCAATTAAAAATAAAAAGTTAAAAAGTTAAAAACCTTAAGAATTGTTAAATAGGTCAGCTAGGTGGTTCAGTGTATAGAGCACCAGTCCTGAAATCAGGAGGACTTGAGTTCAAATCTACCCTCAAACACTTAATATTTCCTAGCTGTGTGACCTTGGGCAAGTCACTTAACCCCAATTGCCTCAGCAAAAAAAAAAATGTTAAATAAATCTGAGTCTCATTGATGATACATCTGTGATAGAAATTCTACAGATATTCTTAAGCCTTTCTTATAGATGAGGAAACTGAGGCTTAGTGAAATACGAACTGGGGGTCTTCTGGACTCTAAATACAGTTTTTACTCTCTATCTGACATATGATTGGCTGAAACCTTTATTCTAATTTGCTTCCAATTTCAGCCCAGAATCCTTTGTGAAACTTACCCTTTCATCCCAGACAATTGATCAAGCCAGAGAATGCAAGGGGATGCAAGCTAGCTCATCACCCTGGGGCCCTAACTGTGAGGGAGGGATGGGAGAGTGGGAGCTCCCAGTGCAGACAGGCTAACCTCCCAGGGGCTCCAGGAGCTCCCTCCCCTGAGCCTGAGAGGTGGGACAAGGTGATGGGATCCCATGGCTCCTCCTCACTCATCTCTTTTGCCCCCTCAGCCTTCATAGCCTTTTCCACAATGCCTGAGCTGGCCCAGAGAATCAAAATGTATTTTGCTTTAGCTCCGATTGCCTCAGTCAAGCATGCAAAAAGCCCTGGGACCAAATTCTTGCTCCTGCCAGAGATAATGATCAAGGTAAGTGATAACTCGGCCCACAGTCATTAGGAGGGAATTCAGACAGAAGCAGGGAGCGTCCCTCTTGGGGACAATCTCTTCACACCTGCTGAGACCTGTCCAACTAGAAGCAAGTGGGCAGGCGAGTCTGGCAGGATCCCCCCCTTGGGCCTAGCTCCCTGTCCACAAATTTCAAGCTCGTGTTCCTAAAACACCCAGAGGGTTCCTCCCTTCCTCAACAACATCAGTGGCTCTTTGGGACCCCTAGGAAAAAACTGAAAATCCTCAGGCTCCACAATCTCTTTCCAGGCTTGCTTTATTATTTTCCTCTTCATCTGCCCTCAGTTCCCCTTAACTGTTCTCCAGGAAGGGCATCCCTTCCTTCCCCACTAGGTCTTTCTCTGTCCCTCCCATCTAGAAGGAGTCCCTTTTTGTCTCTCCAGTTTGGCACAGTACCAGGCACATAGTAGGTGCTTAATACATGTTTACTGATTGGTTGATTGACTTGTCCCAGAGCGTGTTTGGCAGGAAGGAGTTTCTTCATCAGCACAAGTTTCTCCGGCAGTTTTTCATCCACTTCTGTGGCCAGACCATTCTGGACCAGCTCTGCAGCAACATCATCCTGAGCCTGGGAGGATTCAACATCAACAATCTGAACATGGTAGGAGGCTGGGCTGAACCGGTTGACAGAGAGTTAGAGACAGAAAGGCACAGAAAGACAGAAAGAGAGAGAGACAGAGACAGAGACAGAGACAGAGACAGAGAGACAGGACATGGCCAACACGGTGGGAATCAGGACCAAGCTTTATGCCAAGCAATATGCGAGAGAGGGGAGACACAAGGATCTGTGATAAACAGTCTGGTCCTCAAAAAGCTTTCATTCTGCTAGAGATACGCTAGATACTGAAAAGATTTTACAAAGATAAAAGAGAGAGACACACACAGAAAGAAAGATAGACAGACAGAGACAGAGAAAGACAGACAGAGACAGAGATAGAGACAAAGAGATAGAGAGAGACAGAGACAGAGAGACGGGACATGGTCAACATGGTGGGAATCAGGACCAAGCCTGCATTTACAGAGGCTGGAAAATGGCTTTTACTCCCATTGGGGCAGATGAGGCATTTCCACAACCATTTCTGTAGCACTCTTTCCAATTGAGCCAAAACACTTTGACAATTTAAAAATGGCTGTTTTAATAAAGAACATTATGAATGCATCATTTAAATAATTAGTAGTACAGCATTCAATAATTAATAGCATTGTTATTACAGTATTCAAAAATTAATAGTATTAAATATTATTTTCAGTGGATCATTCTAGATAGGAAATATAATAAGAAGAGGGAGAAAGAAGAAAAAAAAAAAGAAAAAAAAATCTCATCCTCACTGGCTGGGTGCCCCTGGGCTAGTTCTTTAATTTCTCAACCTTTTGGAGAGATCTGTAAGACTTTAAATTGAAGAGGCCGTATTGGCTGGCAAGGAGAAGGGAGTTTCTCAATCTGGGAGTTGCCTCTATTGATGAAGTCATAAATCTGGTCTCTAATCCAATCATATTTAAGGCATTTACAATCATTATCTTGTCTGTTCCTCTTACACCCCTGCCCTTCCCCATGAGGAATGGGTTGCGGATATTATTCTCCCCATTTCATAGATGAGAAAGCTGAGTTTCAAAGAATGAGAGATGCTTTGCTCAGGGTATACCAACCAGTTCTTGCTAGGGGTAGACTTTGCTTGGAGATCTTTCCAGATTCCAAATCTAGGGCCTTTCCCACCATGTTATACCATTATGCAGCTGGGAGGTGCCACAATGCTCAGAGTACTTGGACTTAGGAAGACCTGAGTTCAAATCTTACCTTTGACCGTTATTAGCTATGTGACTTTGGGCAAGCAATTTAAGATCCTTGACAAACGAGCACTGGAGGACTTCCCCATCTTCAGGGGATGGCTTCTCCATGTGGAGCCTGCCCAGGGTATTCCCAATAGGGTGGCAAACCCCTCAGGTCATCACATGATCCCACAATCTGGCCCCCATTTATGCCTCCCTTGATATTTATAACCCTTGATTGTTAAACAATGGCGTCTCTTTGGGTGCGGTGACCCAGAAATCTGGTACAAACTCAATGGGTAATTAGGACTCCTTGTGGGAAGAGAAATGTTGATACACACTTTGCTGTCCTGAATCAAATGGCTTTTTGCGATCCACAAACAAGAGGCACAAAGGATTGTACGTGTTCCTAGAGAGCACTGCAGGACAAGCAGAAAACAGACTTTGGAGATGTTCAGCATCATGGTAGAGATAAGGAGGCTCAGAGGAGGACTCTGCATGTGAGCATACACACAACATGGAGCAAATTAATCCAAAAAGCCTTCTGTAAAGACTTGCTGTGCTGTGCTAAGCACTAGTGCCATCAAACCACCAATTAAGTTATCCTTTTGCTCAAGGAACTTGGATTCTATCAGGGGTTACCACCTTGTGGAGAGATGTATCTAAAAGTTTTGTCATTCCAGATCTCCGGGGTCTATTCCAACAGCCTCCAAAGCTGCAGCTGGCATTTCCATGCAGAATGGCTGTTGTGAATCAAAATATTCATTATCTACTCATTAAGGATCACAAATTTGGGCCTTGAAGGAACCTCAAAATCTTTCCAGCTCAAATATCATATTTTCCATATGAGGAAACCAAGACACATGGAGAATAAGGGACGATCAAAGGAAGCAAGAATCAAAACATTAAGAACAAAAAGTTTTCATCATCAAAAGTTAGAGAAAGTGAAATAAAAATTGTGAAATCATTTAAAAAAATTGTTCTTAGGCTCTAAAATAGAGGTTCTTTAGACTGAGGTCCAGAAACATGTTCTTCAAAAATATTTTGACAACTGTATTTCAGTGTAATTGGTTTCCTTCATAATCCTTTGCATTTTATCATAAGCAATATGCATGTAATATGTGAAAAATATTACATATTTATTATACTTTGGACCATTATTCCATGAAGATTTCCTGAGGCTCCAGTGCCTAAGATCCCCAGGGGTCCAGGACATATCAAAAAAAAAAAAAAAAAAAAAAGGATAAAAAGCCCTTTGATTTAGGGGGCCTCTTTTACTAATGATTTTCCTCATTTTTCTTTTTGTTTCCCTCTACTTTGATCTATTGCTTCTATTCCTTACCTGGGGAGAGCCTTTCCATACATGGAGATCCTCCTAAGGAGAAAAGAGTAGACCCAGAGATCTAAGGGGCAGGGCCCTTGGCAGAGAGGATCCAGCCCAGCTTCCTGTGCTTGTAGCCAATTAGTCACTTGATGATCTAGCCTTCCTTCCTGCTTCCTTGCAGAGTCGAGCCAATGTCTATGTTGCCCATACTCCAGCTGGAACATCTGTACAGAACATACTGCACTGGAGCCAGGTAAGACTGCCAAAGTCTCCATCACTGCCCCAGGGCTCTGCATAGGCTCTGATGAATGTGTAGGGGATTGAATCAAATGATGGCCTTTGGAGAGCCTGAATATTTACGTATTTCGTATTTCTGTGGACATCCAAAGGAGATGGAAGACACACCCACCATCACATGGCATTAACCTTAGAGTTTTGCCTGGTACAAAGTAATTGCTTACTAAATGCTTAATGCAGATTAAGAGAAGCCTTGTCTCCAGGATGAGAGATGTGTCCATCCACCAGACCCTGCCCTCCGCAGATCCCATGTGGGCCAGGATGACCATTTCTGAGTACCATAGTTTTAGGACATTCTTAGGCCAGAGTATCCAAATGACAGCAGCCATATTGTCGAAAGACCTTGAATTCAGGTTGTACAACATGTCATGGGCATTTAATAAAAACTTGTTGATTGATTAACTGGCTGATTAACCAGTGGTTGCAGCCGGGGCTTTTAGCCCAGAAAAGAAAAGACTCAAGAGAGATGTGATCTCTGTCTATTTGAAAAGCAGTTCAACTGGTTCTGTTTGACCCCAAATGAGAGACTCAGGAGCAGCAATGGAAGGACGCGTTAGAGCAGTCCAAGCCAAGGGGGATGGACTATCTGGAGAGGCAGTAAGTCTCCCTGATTGGAATCTTCACACAAAAACTGGAAAACCAGACAATTGGGTTCCTTTAGCTGGAGGAGTATTTTTGACAAATGGGTTGGCTATTGAGCTTCTATGTGCTAGGAGAGTGGAGCTGGATGTGGTGGGAATGGCCCATGACATGATCCATACATTGGTCTAGAATTGGTTGTTCTAAGACTGGCTCTGTGCCCAGCCCCAGTCCCCTTGCCTTGAATACATTCATGTGAGCTCACTAAGAGTGCCTTGGTAGCCAGCCAGCCATGAAGTACAGCCCGGGACAGTGTGAGGGCCTTTATGGGGGAAGCAATTGTGTGTCTTTGCAGTTCCCATAGAGATGTTAACAAGTACACAATAGTTTTGTACTTGAGCTCCTTTTTTAAATTGTGTTTGCTTCTCAGGCTTCTTTGTTCTCAGTGGTCACTTCGGGTGGTTTCAGCAGCTCAGATTAAGATCTCATGGATCAACAATAGCCTCCCCAGGAGCGCCCTTCCAAAATCAGTGAGAGCCATCAGACCCACTAACATCACTGCCTCTCCAGCCTGTCTTTAAGACTAAAAACATTATTTAACAACAGTAAATTATTAGACACTCTCAATGTCCCTTTCAACCATGAAAAAAAAAGTTGAAATTCCAGCCGATTTTCCATGCAGGTCCTAGCCTGGAACAGAAGGGCTCTGGGACCAAGAGGAGCCCAGGAAGCCCATCCTGTTTGGCCCACTCTAGAATGGTGACCACTGTCAAATTCCCATCTCACTTCTGAAGCACAGTAGGCTTTCTAAAAAAAAAAATAAATACCCATGCAGTGGATAGAGCATTAGCCCTGAAGTCAGGAGGACCTGAGTTCAAATCTGATTTCAGACACTTAATACTTCCTAGCTGTGTGACCCTGTGCAAGTCATTTAACCCCAATAGTCTCAGCAAAAAGAAAGGAAGGAAGGAAGGAAGGAAGAAAGGAAGGAAGGAAGGAAGGAAGGAAGGAAGGAAGGAAGGAAGGAAGGAAGGAAGGAAGGAAGAAAGAAAGAAAGAAAGAAAGAAAGAAAGAAAGAAAGAAAGAAAGAAAGAAAGAAAGAAAGAAAGAAAGAAAGAAAGAAAGAAAGAAAGAAAGAAAGAAAGAAAGAAAGAAAGAAAGAAAGAAAGAAAGAAAGAAAGAAAGAAAGAAAGAAAGAAAGAAAGAAAGAAAGAAAGAAAGAAAGATCCAAGTCATCTTCCTTCCAGGGTTGTGACAAGGCCTCTGAAAGCTCAGGTAACTATCATTCTACTAAACTTCACTAACAAGTGATGGCGAGAGCTCCAAAGTTTGGAGAAGGTTCTATGTGTGTATATTTTGTTCTGTTTTGTTTTCACTTGGCCTCAGATAGGCTCAGGGGATGGGGAGTCAACTTTGGGGGCAGGAAGAGCAGAATTCATGACCCATCACTGATACGTACAGGGACTGAGTGACCCTGTACAAGCCATTTGAGGTCTCTGTCATTCCAGACAGATCTGCAGTTGCAGAGAAGGGGCTGACTTGCACTGCCAAAGGGAGCATCTTTACAATTCCCTAAACCAATGAAATCAAAGGTCAAGGCCCTAATTGTTTTAGCTTTCCCCCAACTCTGGGATGTTGGCACTAAGGATGTCATTTTGCCCATTTTAAAGAGAAAGAAATTGAGGATCATAAAGGTTCCATCCAAGTCACCAACAGTTTCTTTAACCTTATTACCTGTAGAATCAAATATAAATGCTTGTGTTGGAGCATTTAACACCCTTTATGACCTTGGAGCTTTCTACCTTTCCAGCCTTAGTATATGTCACTCACCCTGACACCTCTGGAGATCCGAGGCACTGGCCTCCTTGCAGTTCCTTACAACTGACATCTCATCTCCCATCTCCATGCCTTTGTCTGGGCTATCCTACATGCCTGCAATGCCCTTGTTCCTTGTCTCTGCTCCTTAGAATTTGGGGGTGTCTTTAAGATTTAGCTGAAGTACCATCACCTACATGAAAACTTTTGATTCTCCTAGCTGTAAGTAGCATTTGGTTTCCATTCCTCCTTTTTTCAAGACACACAAGGAAATTAATATGATTGTACAAATGTAACCTCTATCAAATTGCTTGCCATCTTGGGGAAAGGGAGAAAGGAAGGAAGGGGAAAAATTGAAATCAAAATCTTATAAAAGTCAATGTTAAATATTATCTTTACAGGTAATTGGAAAAAATAAAATGTTAAGTGGTTAAAATAATTTAAAATTTTTTTAAATGTCAAAGAATCACAAAATCCAGGAGCTGAAGGCAAGAATCCTATCCATCACATAGCTGTTCTGCCTTTGCTCCAAGACTAGGCCAGGACACTTTGGTACCATGATGAGAAGTCTTACAGGTGTTTTCATATCTTTTACCCATTGTCTCTAGTTTCTTCAGTCAATTCTCAGGTGGTGTGAGTTGGAGGCTCTTTACCATCTCACTTGAAGCCCAGAAAATCAATACCCTTCCTACATGTGGTCCCAGCCCTGAATGTAACAATCCAGGTGTGGCCCAAGCAGGACACAGTGCAAGGGGCCCTATCACCATTTGGTTCTGGACTCCATGGCTCTCCAGCAGGCTTAAGTTTTCTAGCTGCCATCTCACACCACGGACTTTTTTTTGAGCTTGCATTCTGCTGAATTGCTCAGATCCTTTTGAGAAGAAGTATCTATCATGCTTCCTCCATCTTGCCTTTGGGAAATCCATTTTTTGAACTAAAGGATGGTGAGTTTAGATTTTCCGCAGTAGCTTTCACCTAATTAAATTCAGCCTGTCAAATTCTTTATCAATTCTGTGTTGTCTAGCTTTCACAGCTTAGTATCCTCTGTAGATCTGAGAAAGATACCAGACTAGGCCTCTGTGCACAGAGTTGTTAGAAAAAGTGTAGTCTAGGGCCAATGCCAGACCCCTTTACAAGCTGACAGCAAACCATCAAGGGAAGCAGCATTTATGAAGCACCTGTTATGCCCTGACCACCACACTGAATGAACTAACATTTCTATTCATCTACTGTTTCATCTATTCAATGTCAGGTACCCACAGAGGAACATAGCTGAAAAAACTCATGTCCCTCACCTTCAAGGAGCTTGTAACTAAGGAGAGGAAATTAGATCTTGGTTTCCTAGGGGGCAGCTAGGTGGTGCAGTAGATAGAGCACCAGCCCTGAATTCAGGAGAACCTGAGTTCAAATCTGGTCTCAGACACTTAACACTTCCTAGCTGTGTGACCCTGGGCAAGTCACTTAACCCCAGCCTCAGAAAAAGAAGGAAAAAAAAAAGGTCTTTGCTTCCTTATTTTGTTTTCTCTCTTGATCCATGCCTATCTAATAGGGAACAGATCGTATCCCATTTCCAATCCTCAAGGATTTTATGCTGATGTTACTTCCTTCTTCTTCCTCAAAGGCAATGAATTCTGGCGAGCTCCAAGGATATGACTGGGGGAGTGAAACCAAAAATCTAGAGAAATGCAATAAGGTAAGAAAAAAATACCACCACCTGAAAGGATGTCAGTCATCTTTGGAAAGTTATCCAATTGCAAGATCTTAAAGAGAGGAACCCGAAGGAGTAGGGATGCTTTGTCTTGGATTCCAGTGGAACCAGCTTACATAGGACCACTCATCTGGGTTAAGCAGTCTCTGTACCCATCACCAAGATAGACGAGGAGGCTTTGCTGTACTTGGAAGAGGCAGTAAAGAGTAGTATCCGAGGTCAGGATCTTCAACTGTCCAAATTGGAGGGAACATTGGAGTCTACTGAATCCAACCCCATCTTTTATAGAGGAAGAAAATGAGGAACAGGCAATTAGAAGAGACAGGACTGACATGATGTTCCATCCTGGCTCCAGATTCATGGCTCTTTCCACTCTTCCACACTACTCATTGTGAATGAATCCCTCCTGTTCATTTTGTTTTATTTAAATGGGGGGAAAGTCATCCTATAATTAAATACAAGTAAGAAATTCCAGGTAATTGAAGAATCTGACTAATTGAATTCCATCAACTAGTTTGTTAGTCTATCAACTAACATTTATTAAGCTTCTTCCATATATCAAACACCAGCAAAGCATTTGAGATTAAAAAAAAAAAAGCAAAGCAACAACAAAAATAGTCCCTGCTCCCAAAAGAGCTCATTCTATAGATTTAGTCATAATGATTTCTGGAGAAAGCTGATGAGATGGAAAAATGGGAGAAGGAAAAAAAATAGATGTCTCATGAGTTTAAAAATATTTTTAAAGAAAGAAGAATCCATACCCTGAATTATTTTTCCTGTAATTTTTTGTGATGGGTATGATAATTTATAGTCATTTACAAAGAAGTGCATGATGGGAATTAGCAGGGTAAAGCATGGGGTAAATGGAGAATTAGAGAGGAGCTTTGGGGTAAATAATGTTGTCAGAGGAACAGTTGATTTGGGAAACTCTGGGCTGATAATGGGGATAACAGGTGGACAATCTCTATATTTTGACGGTTTCCCTTCAATGAAAAGAGAATGCAAAGACTGCCACTAGCACCTTGGTCAGCAGCCAAGTAAATTTATGGTAGGGCATGGACAAAAGTTGGATGGTATAGGTAGGTGTGAATGGGTTATGACTTACATTATTGGAGGGAAATGTCTACATCATCAGAGTGTTGGATTAAAATTTTTAAAATTATAAATTTACTAAGCTTTATTACTGTTCTTTTATTACTTTTATAGTTTGTGAATGCAATTCGAGATTTTTTCTTTTTTTTTTTTTTTTTTTTTTTTTTGCCTAGTCAACTCCTATGAGGTACCAGATTAAAAACATGACTGTCCCAATAGCAATGTGGTCTGGTGGTCAGGACTGGCTTGCGGATCCTGATGATGTCAGTATCTTGCTCACTCAAATGACCAACCTTGTCTACCATAAGAGCATCCCAGAATGGGCCCACACAGACTTCATCTGGGGACTGGATGCACCCCAGCAGTTGTACCAGGAGATCATTGAGATGATGAAGCAGAAGGAAATGAGCCTCTCCCTGGAAAACTCTGAGAGGACCCCGATGGTGATACTCTGACATGGGGAAGCCCAGGTCCATGGGGAACTACGGATGGGATTGGTGGGGGAGGGGAATTGTAAGAAAAGAGAGGAAGGAGGACTTAGTCTATCTACTTTCCTTGATGATTTTCTCAATTTGATACTAGAACTAACATGAGCATGGCTCTGGTGATAATAAAATTATGATTCGGCTTGGGGGGAAATATAGGAATCCTTGAACTTTGTTATTTTCATCTGCGTGAAAAATGTGGCTGCTCAAAGTAACCTGAAGGAAGAATCAAGCAAAAAACAATAGATCATGGATGAGGGAGGCTGTGTGGTTGCCTCAATTATCTAGATGTTTTAGGGTGAAAATGTCTGGGGGCCCTGAGCCAAGGACAGGTAGGAACTATTTTAAAAATCTGTCTTTATAGAAAAGTGATCATTCTTACTGAATCCATACATTGGGAATATCAGATCAAGAGAAGCAAGTTCAAGGTCACCTCCTCATGAAATACTTGGGCTTCTGACCTCAAGAGGCCTCAGAGATCAACCCATACCTGAATGAGTCCCCATATCTCACCCAACCCAATGGTCATTCACCTCAAGGCAGAGAATTCTCATGCAAATTTGGGCAAAAAAATGAGCAGTTGGGGGCACAGAAAGCTGGACCTGGCATCAGGAAGCCTCATCTTCCTGAGTTCAAATCTGGCCTCAGACATTGACCAGCTGTATGATCCTAGAAAAGACCTTTACCCTATTTGTCTCAGTTTCCTCTTGTATAAAATCATCTGAGAAAGAAATGATAAACTACTTCAGTATTTCTATGAAGAAAACCCTAAATAGGGTCACAAAGAGTCAGACATGACCGAAAAAAAAAAACAAACAAACAAAAAAAAAAAACATTGAACAACAATCCAAATTTGCTTTTGCTGCTATTCCTCCCTGCTACTCCTATCCTGGTTCATTGGGGCCATACAGGACAGTCTGTTACATTCTTCTCATTTTATAGATGAAGAAACTGAGACCCATGGGATAACGTGATTTGCTCAAGACCCAAATATGGCTTCCCTGACTCCATCTTTTCTGTTTTTATTTTACAATGAGGCTTAAACTCTCAAGGATGATTGTTAATACAATAAGCAAAGTACAATAATCATTGGAGACAGAAGCAATCTCTGAAAATGGAACTGATATTAATGATAATCATGCTTTAAAAAAAAAAAGTAAAGTCAATTTTTGATTTGCAGCTAAGTTGTAAGGCCTTGAAGACAAGGGCTTCCACTGCTTGTGTTTCCCCAGCAGATATTTAACAGATCTTTGTTTATCTAACCCACAGAGAGGTCATATGGTATAGTACAGAAGATGTTGAACACCTCAAGTTCAAACTCCATATCTGATGCTAGGTGTCTGGGGTTTCTGGAAATTAGCTCCCTAAGATTGTGTCCTAAAGTTAAAGACTGGTCACGATCTGTGCCAGCAAAGACTATACAGTAGCTTCTACATGAACAAAGTGAAGAATGGAAGCCAACAGTCAAACCTCTCCCCAATCTGGTCAAGTTTGACACCATTATCCAGAAATTTCAAGTGTGTGTGTGTGTGTGTGTGTGTGTGTGTGTGTGTGTGTGTGCATGCATGTGTGTATGTGTGTGTGTGCATGCATGTGTTTGTGCGTGTGTGTGTGTGTGTGTTAGGGAAGGGACAGAAGAGAGACATGGCTGACATTATCCAGGTTAAATATATCATTTCTTTATGTGGAACCATCTGAAGAGGTGAAATTATAAAGATATATTAAAACATGGAAGATAAAAAACCTTATATTCTTCTGAGATTTTGTTCAAAGCGTAGAGAGACAGGAAGTACATTGGTAAGAGCCTGAAGTCAGAGGATCTGGATTCAAATTCCACCTCCCTTACTTGTCTATGTGCACCAGATGATATACATATAAAGAAAGACTTAACAATAATGATAACGATAATAATTGACTCTGCTTTTGAGGAATATCAATAGGAATAAAAGGGCCATTCAGACAGTATCCCAGGGAAAACTTGAGAAAGAGAAAAGACTTCAGCTGTAAAAATCTGGGAAGGACAGAGGGAAAAAGTGATCCTAAGTAGATCCTGAAGGAAGAGAGGAATCTTGACAGGAAGTGATGAAAAAGGAGGCGGAACCAGGAATCCAGGATGTCCTGAGCTAATGCCCACGTGCCAGGAACATCAGGACACAAATAGAAGATGCCAGACAGCCCCATTTGGTTGAAATCTAGAGTGCAAAAGGAGGGGGAACATGAACCTGATTGGGGATGACAAAGCACCTGGTGGAGTGCCTTCAACACCACTCTAAAAACTTCATATTTATCCAAGTACAACCAGGAGTCACCAGATAGTTTTGAGCGGGAAAGAAGGTCAGACCTGGAGACCACTTTTGACAGTTGCCTCACTCTCCCTTCCAGCCAAGCTGGACTTCTCACTCTCAGCTGTGCTGGTCTTGTCAATTTTCCCCTTTGTACAGGCCCTCTCCCCTCCACCACTTAGCATCCCTTGTTTCCTTGGCAGCTCCCATGCATCTCCCACAGGGAACTTTCCTCATTCCTTTAATAATCACTTCTCTCTCCCTCTTCCCTAAATTGCCAGGTATATACTTGTTTGTCTTATCTACCCCAGCCCGCCACCAGTAGAATTCTAACTCCTTGGAACAGATTTTCTTCTGCTTTTTTAGCCTTGGTGATTGAGCAGGAGCTTCAGATATTATAGTGCTTGGATTGGAGTTGAGGAAAGCCATTACAAGGACACCAGTACAAGGATCTGGGGAGAGAGGTGATGGAGGCTAGCCCCAAGATGGTAGCTCCGCGTACAGGGAAGAAAGGGCACGGTAGAGGGAGAATGGTTAGGATTTAGCAGCCGCCTGAATGGGGGTGGTGTGAGTGGAGCATAGGTGGTAAAGTTCTGAAGCTGGGAGAGTCTGGAGATGGTGGTTCTTGATCCAGTTCTGCTATCAAAAATAAGAACCGCATGGCTTCTTGTGAACATGGAGCCCAACGGTGGAGTTAGTTGTGACAGATCATTGTGAGCCGGTCAAATCAGAGTCAGCCACTTGTTTCACACATCTCAATTTATTTCATTAAAAAAATGCTGTCCAGCATTTACACTCAGAACTTCCAAGACAACAAAGTAATAAATTAAGTGAACCAGGGGAATTTGTGAACTGCACATCAATCCACTAAGAGGAGGATGCATCTCTGTGACTCGCACAGAAGTCCTCCAGGACAACTGCCAGTTGCCATGGCAACATCATCATTTAACCGAGAACCAGCAATTAGAGCTAAAAGAGACCTCTAAGAACTTCTTGCCTAACCTCTCTTTTTTTCTTCTTCTTCTTCTTTTTTTTTCTGATGTGATTGAGGTTAAGTGACTTGCCCAGGGTCAAACAGCTAGGAAGTGTTAAGTGTCTGAGACCAAATTTGAACTCAAGTCCTCCTGACTTTAGGGCTGGTGCTCTATATTTTAAGAAGGAAAGTAAGGTACAAAAAAGGGAAGTGCTATGGCTAAGGTCACCCATGTTGCAAGTGAAAGAGCTCGGAATCAAAACCAGGGCTTCTGATGCCAAATCAAATGCTCCTTTTTTCTTTAATATCAACTACTACTCAACAGAAATAGTAGTAGGCATTTATATAGAGAAGTTTAAGGTTTTCCAAAGGCTTTACATACATTAACTTTGCATCCTCACAACAGCCATGAGAAGTAACTTCTATGATTATTCCCATTTTATAGATGAGGAAACTGCTCCACTAATCAGTATTAAAGCAAGGGTAGCAATGCTGATGTAATCAGGGGAGAATCTCGGACTCAGGGTCAGAGGATCACAAACTTCTATCAGGAAGGGTATCCATCCATCTCAGTTTGTAAAGGAAGGGAAAGGAAGTTGCTCAAAGTCACACAGATTTTAAAAAAGTTCTAGCCTAGGTTCTCGCTCTCCCAATCTAGCATTTCCCTCCTGGCTCAGACACTTCCAACTAGGCACCTTTGGGCAAGCGATGGTTCCCAATGTGCTCATCTATATTCCTTACAGCAGCTTCTCTGACCCCCAACAGAAAGTACTTTGTAACCTTTGGTAGATAGAAAACTGTGTCCTGAGATCATTAATATGCCCCATTTTCCTTACTTTGACAAACTTAAGGCCTATCTGGAACCTCAACCAAGAATGGAGAGCTGACTAACAACTAAGGCCAAGGGCATTCTGGGTAATCGGGATGCTTGCTTCTCAGGGATCCCCTCTGACTCATGTCAGGGACTGGTGAATGTTTGTTTGTTCTTGGAGGTTGAGCAGACCATCCATGATTCATCTGGCCTAGTCTGGAGCTGCAGCTGGAGTAAGAGCGGAAACCATAAATTTATGTACCTGGAGCAAGCACCAGGAATGTGCCGGGGACAAGAATCTCTTAAATGGAAAAAGAACAAAAGACCCTCATTCTATAGTGTAAGACAAGAAGCCAGAAAGCCTAAAGCACCAGCATCAGGCCAGTGCTGGAGAGCTGTACAAGGGAGAGTGATGAAGGGCACTTAATAGGGCAAACTAGAGGAGAAACTCACCCCAGTTTCCCATAGAGGTAGCTTCTTATTTTAGTTACTTATTCTTGCCAATCAGGCACCAAGCTCTGTTGTTTCCATGTGCTGAGGAACTGGAAATGTATATGGCACCTTCAAAATCCTCTAAATTAAATACAGTTAAAGCTAAGGTCCAGTTGCCCCAGCCTAGTTACAGCTCTGGCTGGTGGATCTTTATGGCAGTTTGACACTACAGCTGTGCTCACCCTTCTCATAATTTGGTTGATGGCTATTGGGTCTAAAAGACCACGAAAAGGTATCCCCAAGCCGGGTGGCTGTCAGACAATCTTAATACATCTCTTGTATGACATTTTTGAAAGAAAAGCTCTTAGGAAGCGATAGATTTGTAAGCTGCCCCAGATGCCACAAACAACCTCTTTGGAAGACCCTCAGTCTCCTGACAGTGTTCTAGGACTTTGAGTCACAACCTCCAAAGAGCGCTGATAAACTCTAGCTGTGGGAGATGCAGAAGGCAGAGGCAGGTAGGAATGACTACAGCATCTTGTCCACAAAGGGTGGCAAGTGAGGGGTGGCTCAAAGGGCATCACTGGGGACTCAGTGGGGCTGACTGGCCATGGAGGTAGGCGGGCAGGGGATGTGCAATGAGAGAAAAAAGATGCCAGTCCCATTTGTTTGGTCTGTTCCTTTTAGAACAGCTGAGTGAGTAAAACTGAGAAGCCAGCTTCATCAGATAAAATGTGACCTGGGAAAAGCTTGACATTAGTCTTAGAAAGAGGATGGTCACAGTAAATCCTTCAGGGTGAAACATCTGTATGAATAGTAAACATATTATGTTCATCATCCCTGGCGACAAAATATCCCCTTTGTACAGATGGAGAAACTGAGGCACACACACTGAGGTATGACATCAGATAGTGGAACCAGAGATGAACACAGGGATCCAGCCAGAGTCCTTGATCTTGGTCCAGTGTTCCACATTGATGCCAGGACAGTTAGGATGCTTTCCGTAACATGGTTTCAATCTGAGAAAATTTTAATCTCTGCACAATGTCCAAAGCACTCTCGCCATGCTGGGAAAGGGAAAAAAGACAAGCATTAGTTCCTCTCAATGAATCAAAACTACAGTTATTCCTAGCAACAGACATGTACTAAATACCTACTGTGTGGAGGGATGTATTAAGGGAGGAGGGAAGGGGCACTGTGCCAAGTCCAAGGGATATACACATGAAAAATGACCCAGAAGCCTCCTTCCAGCAGTTTGCATCTTTTAGGGGACAGAGGAAACGTATTCAGAAGGCAGTAACTGTCATGGGAGCTGTCCTAGGTGCTGCCCTTGCCAATATAAATATGTCCCCTCCAGGAGTTTCCAAATTAACAAGCATCAGCCCAAGGTCTAAGAGAGCCCATTGATGGTGGGGCTCATGGATACTTTATGATGTGATCTCACCTTGTTCTTTATGGTGGGGTCTGCATGGGCATCCAGAAGCAAGGGGACGATGCTTTGGTTTTTCATTTCACACGCATAGTGAAGAGCTGTGCAGCCAACCTGAAACAGACCCAAGCCATCAATTGGCAACATTTATTAAGCTTGCACAAGACATTTTCTTGGCAATGCAAAGGGAATAATCAAAAGGCGTAGTCCTTTAAATGTACGCTGTCCTTTGAGCTGCCCTGAGAGATAAAGCCTGGACATTTTAACAGCATTTTATTAGAGAAACAACTGAGGCTCTAGACAGGGAAAGTACTCATCCACTTTTTCATTTGCCAAGAAGTGTGAGCCAGGATATGAATCCAACTTTTTCCCATTTCTAGTCCAGCCATCTCTTCATTTGGCCATGTATGGCTCTTTGTATGCCAGCCTCTCCCTTCCTAATCCCCCTTTAAATGAGGAGGCTCCAAGGTCTTCCAAGGGCCTGGGATCCCCAATTCAATCTGTTAAGCAAGCAACAATCCTTTCTGAAGCTCTCACGCCTAGCATCGGGATCCAAAACCAGAAAACAGAGCCTCCCTACTTCCAAGGAGTTTACTTTCACAAAAAGCCCTTTTCTCTTCTGAAAATAAAGAGCAAATGCTCTAATTAATTCAACTCAATTCAATTAACCAAATGCTTAATAAAGACCTATTATGTGCCAGGAGCATTCAGAACATGGTCTGTGGATATCAGAATGATTTATCACCTATCAATACTCTGAAGACAGGTTGACTGGCCAGAAGTTCAGAACTGCTGTACTTGGAATGTATTAGCTTTTATGTGAAAATTCACAATTTGCTTTTGAAATGTCAGCTTATTGGTTGTAAGGATTCCAAATTCATTTTTATTGTAAATGACTAGTCTATGTTTTATAAATTTGCTTTGGGTTTTAGATCACAGGATCATAGATCAAAGCTGGAAGAAACCTTAGAGGCTATGGAATACAATTCTTTCATTTTACACTTGAGGATACTGAGGCCCAGGTAGGGAAGTGACTTGCCCAGGACTAAACAGCCAGAAAGTGTCTTGGGCATAATTTGGACTTGAATTTTCCTTGACTCCAAGTTCACACTTGGACACTAATTGGACACCCAACCACCTCCCACAGAGACGGACCACCAGGGGGTAAAGGTGAAGTGAAAGAGAATTTTGTTCTTAGATAGCACATATTGACAACCCCCTGAGGATTCTGGGGGAAGGGAAGATCCTCTAGGGTCTGGGACTGTCAGGGCCTAAGGGCATTGTCACGGGCCATTCATGTATCCTTCTATTCCTCCTCCATCCACAATAAATCAGTCAACTATTATACATCAGGTCACATCTTAGAGGGAAGAATCTAAAGTTGAAATCCAAAGTAATAACCAAAATAAAAAACTATAAAACCCTAAGTGTAAAAGCCTTTGGGATTAAATGAACTAATAATAACTGTTCAGAGCTCTTCAGTTACCTTTTAATTAAATCTTCCCATGTTCTGGTCTGTTTGGGATAATCATGGCTACCTAGTAATGGGATAAGAGGCTTCAGGCTAACACACTGCAGCACCCAGAGCTCTAGTAACTCAAAAGCCAATTGCTTCAGGCTGGATGAAAGGAAAGGAAGGTCCATTTCCCATCCCTGGACTACAAAGGAGCCCAAGTAAAGCCAAGTGAATTGGGCCAAAAGGTTTTCTCTTCTTTTCTCTCCCCACATCTGTGTCATTTAAAGTCCTGCCTAAAGGTGCCCATTGCTGTGAGTTCAGAGCTCAAGCACACCCCAAAGTGCAAGAACAGAGAGGCCTTCAATGCACAGAAGTTTGCAGGCTTGTGCTCTAACGTGCATAGGGTCACCTGAATTTAAAAACATTACAACTTTATGGCTTGTCAGAATGACCCCGGAGTCAGCACATCCTGTTGGGGGACTCGAAATGACACTTACCTACCCAATGTCCTGGGACACCACCAAAGACTAAGCATCAGAGCAAGGGAGGATTGCCATTGATCAAAAGAGTTTCCTCCCTGGGAGTTCCCCAAATCCATAAAAATCTCAGATTTAGTCCAAAGCATTATTTTTTACTTAAATAAGACCAAGTTTCATAAAAAGCAGGTAAATGGTTTGGAAGGTGGCAGGTAATCTTTGCAAACAAAACTAAATATTAGAGAGATGAGCTCTTCCTACCTACAGCCAATCAGCTTGTGCCACAAGACCCCTTTATTGGGGGCATTCTTTTGGAGGGATGGACTAGACTGCACAGCTTCTGAAGCCCCTCCTTCCTCTGGATTTCTGTGATTATGAATTGCAGAGGGGCAGCTTTAGACCTGACATCAAACAGCAGAAAGCTAACAATAGGGGCTTCCCAGGGACCTGGCTGCCTTCCAGGTGGTGATCATCCTGCCCAGAGACATCCCCAAGGGAAGGCAGGATGACCCTTGTCTGGGATGCTCCAGAGGGAGGGGCTTTCTGCTCTGTCTGGATAGGTTCCAAGGCATCCCCAGCTCTGAGATTCCATGACAAGGGCTCCCAACCTTTTGGCTATTCTTACTCTATTAAAATACTCTCATTAAATACTTGGAACAAGCTGTGTGCTCTGGGTCACTATGGTTCCTTTAGTTCCTGTCAATTCCTAATTGCTTCCTCGGATCGTTTCTGGGGTTGCTGCCTTCCATTTGGGAAATGTGCACTTACATAGTCTGTGGCATTAACGTCCGCACCAGCCTGGAGTAGCATCCTGACGAGATTCTCATTCTGTTTTGTCTTTGATATCTGAGGAACAAAGGATGAGTCAGGATCCATTAATTTAAATGTTTTCCCAGCACAGATCTGGGAGAGGGATGCTCTGGTGTGACATTAAGACATATTTGTTTATAGAAACAATTTAAATAATAGGTTACATCTTCTCATGCACGTGGAAAGAGCTTTGGGGGTAGAGTCAAGAAGAACTGAATTCGAATCCAGATTCAGACATTTACTAGCTTGTGTGACCTGTTTTTCTCAGTTTCCCCACCCATAAAATGGAGATAATAATGGAACTTCCCCCCCCCTAGGGTTATAAAGATCAAATGAGATTATCTAAGCACAAAAAAAGTGCTTAATAATCCTTAAAATATAGAAATGCTAATTGTTATAGTTCCCATTCTATCTCTCACTATCCCTCCTATTTCCCTTTCCCCACTTTTTGGTTGTCATAAACAATAATCCCCATATATAAATGGGGTTCAGATTAACCAAGCACTTTCCCCTCAAGGAGGAGTATTATTACCTCCATTATACAGATAAGAAAACTGAGGCACAGACCCTTTGATTAAGCTGCCCAGCTAATTGGTCCAGAGGTGAGATTCAGAGTAGAATTCCGGATCCCCTAGCTACACCAGGAAGGAAAAGCAGATCCATAAAATAGAGGGAGGGGTGAATCACTCCTCAAATAGCATTGAGACATCAAGCATGTGTAGGGGGCAGGGCACACCAAAGCAAATGAAAAGTCCTGGAGCTTGGACAAAGGCCCAGAGTCCGAGAAAGCTTCGCGGATGGGCCAGCACAGAGCCATGAGGAGCTTCATAAATGTCGTTCCAGTTGAAAACAGAATCATCACCTTATCCCTGACTCAACCAACAGATGGAAGCTTAAAAATGGAATAAATAGCCTCAGTGAGCTCTGTCCAGAATGGAGATGTGCCCATCCCACTTCTGCCGAAGATGGGGGGAAAGTGGGGTGGGAGCAAAGCATCCTGCCGGAACTCCCACCAGCAGCCCAGAGTCAGCAGGGGTCTGGAGAGCCCCCAACTCTGCCTTCTTTCTCCTCTACTCACCATCAGGAAATAGCCAATCAGAAGCACGGGCATCAAGAGAATGATGAGCAGATAATCAAGGAAGGTGAACCTTTTCCTCACTGCATAATGTAGGCTTGTTCTCTCTTTCTAGGAATAAAATACATTTTAAAAAAGAAAATCATCTTCTTGCTATTTAGGGACACCCATTTTCTTCTCATATTTTACAGTTTCTAAAGAACAGATATGGACACTCTTCTTGCTATTGGAAGATCATTGGTCAGCTTTCTGATCTCTGAGCCATGTCTGTTAGCCATTTTTGGCCTTAATTGCAAAAAAAAAAAAGTTTCAATCCCAGGGCCATTTCCCCCTGTTCCCTAGCAGTTGGCCACCTTCTCCAGTTTGTATTCTTAGCAAATGAAAAAACAAAGCAGACCCTGATTAGGGAGATAAACTTGTTACTCCCCAAATAGAGCTCCTGAGAGCAACTCAAAGCCTAGAAGGCTGATTGCAGCCCCATGCACATCCCAAGAACAGGATGTAGAGGAAGCCAGTGATCTCACTCTCCCAGCTTGAGTTCAGATCCTTGTTCTGGTTCATTGACATATGACACCCAAAGAGTGTCAGGGATGGGAAGCTGAGAACAGTATGAGTGTCCGTGCTATCTCCTAATGGAGTGTGGACTTGTGGAAGAGGGCTCCCAGTCTTCTGGGGAAGGCTTTTGGCTATTCTTACTCTACTAAAATACTCTCATTAAATATTTGGAGCAAGCTGTGTCCTCTGGGTCACTATGGTTAGCCTCCTAATTCCTGTCAATTCCTAATTGCTTCCTTGGATCATTTCAGGGGTTGTTGCCTTCCAACAAACCACAAGGATTTGTTTGGGTCCGAAGCACTGATGTCCGCCACAGCCCCCAGGATCCTTGGGACTCCTGTGGAAATGAACCAGAGCAGGCATATGATTGAAGTCAAGAGGGCAAGCTCATTGTCTCTCCCCTGGCCCACTTCCCTGGCTCTGTTATGAATAGATGGCCAGCAACCAGCCTTCAGGCTTGGCAACTCCTTAGATTTCAGCATCTGCTCTTTGGGGGGGGGGGGGAGCAAGCTTCCAAATCTCAGTCCTGCTGCTCTTCTCCATCCCAGTCATCATGATCTACAAACAGATCAGAAATGATCATGGGGCTCATTCTGCTTTACAGTAGACCAGAAGTCCGTGGCGCCAGAACCAGAGGGAACTTAATCCACCTTCATTTTAGAGAAAAGGAAATGGAGGCATGGAGAAATGGTCAGAATTTGCTCATGGGGAATATAAGGGAGAGCCAGGATGTTCCCCGTGTCCCTTGACCATAAAACCAGTGTCATTTCCGCTTTAGTATAGGAAGCCGTGTGGTGATCATGAAAGAGCTCTGATGCTGAAGCCAGCAGGACCTGGGTTCACATCTCACTTTTGATGCTCACTCCCTTTGCATAATTCACTTGGCCTTTGTGGGCCTCAGATCTATAAAAGGAGGAGGAGGAGAATCATAAAACAAGGACCTTGGAAGTCCCCCTTAATTCCAATGGACAATCCCTTCAGCCTAGAGGAGAGGAGCCATTCATCCAGTGACCTTCATCGGGCCCTAGTCGTTCTCACCTGATTTTTGGCATTCACGTTGGCACCCCGTCGTAAAAGGAACGCAACTATCTTCAGGTGTCCTCGTCGGCAAGCGCAGATCAGAGGGGTGTCCCCATTGAAGCTGTCTTGAATGTTCACATAGCTATTATCTTCTCTCACCCACCTCCAGACTTCAGCCAAGTCATTCTGATAAGCTGCTTGGCAGATGGGCTGAGGAAAAAGGGGGGGGGGGAAGCAAATTTTATAAAGTATTATGATCCCAGTGCAGTGCCCTAGATTCCATTTGGAGTCAAATCCTGATCTAATTCTCACCATGCAACAAGAAATTTGGTTTTACATACCTATATTGTATCTAGGTTATACTGTAATACATTTAATATGTATGGGATTGCCTGTCATGTAAGGGAGGGAGTAGAGGGAGGGAGGGGAAAATTTGGAAAAGTGAATACAAGGGATAATGTTGTAAAAAAAATTACCCATGAATATATATGTACTGTCAAAAAATTATAATTATAAAATTAATTTTTAAAATGGAGTCAAATCCTGGGTTCAAGCCAGAGCTCTCCGCTACTACATTCTGGAGATAGAAAGAAAGGCAAAATTTGCCCCTGCATTCAAGAAGCTTTCATTCTATTTAAAGAGACAACATTTAATACATATGTACATAAAAGATACCTACAGAACAGGAAAAAAGTAGCCTTAAAGGAGAAAGCTCCAGAAAGACTTGGGAAATTCCTCTTCCAGAAGGTCAAACATGAAGGAAGCCAAGGATTCTATATTTAGAGTTTGCAAATCTTGAGGCCACCCAGCCCAACTCCTTACTTTACAGATGAGGAAACTGAGGTGCCATAGGTTTTCCTACTCAGTAACTTCCATAAGAAAATGGACTTATGGAACAACAACAAAATTGGAAAAATTTAATTTGCATTTAAGAAATGAAAGGAAGCAATGCTTTGTAAACTACTCAGAAGCTTTATGTCTGTGAATCACGAGTATTTTCTTCAAGCAAAGTCTTAGAAGGCATAAGGAAAGCTGAGAACTGACCAGCATCTTCAAAAGCAAATTAATACTTGTTCCAATGTACAGGAACTGACTTAGGAATCATTTCAGAATCAGGAGGAATTGTTTCAGAATCAGAAGTCTGACTATACAAAAACTCACCACTGACTAGTTGGAACAAGGGTCAAAATCAATGCCGATTTACATGAAAAGGAGAAAATGGCATCATGGGCAACTAAAAAGGAATCAACCTGACTTAGATAAATAAGTTTGACTATGGAAAGATGAAGAAAGGGTTCAAATAAATTGATTCTCTCTATCACCATTTTTCAAGAAGTTTAATCAATTGCTGCAGCAAGGAGGCAAAGTAAACCAGAGAGCATACCAACCTTCAAATACTCAGTCTTTACAAGGAGAGAAACATGTCAATCCAAGGGCAATCTAAGGTTTAACAGATAAGGTCGTTGGTAAGATGGTGTGTAGAAAGGTTATACAGTATTGACTCTTAAATAGCCAAAAGCTGGATGAAGAACACTATAGAAGTTAAGATATAAGACTCAACTAAGCCATATAAGCTATGGGTAAAGAACTAGGCAAGAAAATTCTAGATACGATTACGGTGTTGGTTGGATTTGATTCCCTGGATTTCTTAAGGTTCAGGAGAGGTGAAGGGTCTGTGAGGAATTGACTGAAATGTGAGAAACAGAAGGCATAGCTAATTTTTTTTAATAGAACACATTGGCAAGGAAATGCTTGCCAATACTTTTTAGAATATGAATCACCAGTGCCATGATTATTTTCTGTGACTTTCTCAAAAGTAACCTTTGAACTTACTTGTTCATGTATTCTAGGAAATGGAATCCATATCCCACAGTCCTTTTTTTCTCTCTGATGATTGTCAGACCTCATTCTTTTACTCTGAAAGTTTATTTAGACTATCAATGACAGTCTTATAAGACCTCAAGAGGAGGACTGCTTGTTGGGTAATAAACTGGACAGTTTATGGCCAGTGCATTTGTCTCTGGGGCCTATAGATATGGAAAGTGGGAAGAGCTAAATGAGAATTGGAGAAGAAAAGAGGAAGATTAGGGAAGGCAATGGGGCTCATCTTTTGAATGGATGAAGGGGACGAGTTGGATAGAAGTGCTGGTACCCTAGGATGCTGATCTCCAATGTCCCTTCCTCAGGACGATGGATTGTGTGTTTGGAGCTAGAAAGACCTTAGAAATCACCTCACCTGTCTGCCTCTTTTTGCAAAGGAAGAGACTGAAGACCAGAAGAAGGGAAGCAGCCTGTGGAAAGCGACCTCGCTAGCTGTTGGCGAGCCCTCTGGGGCCAAAGCCAGCATCCTTTCCTCCGCTTGGCATTGGCTCCCATGGGCTTCCTGGTCCCATGACCTCCGCTCTGACTCATGGAATATAAGAAATGACTTGTCACGGTCTAACTGAGAAATGTCTGTGACTTGTTTCCCCCTTGCAAGCTCTACTACAAAGGGGTTAGATTGATGGTCTCTGTGCTCCAGCTCTGACACGTGGGTGCTTGTAACAAGCCATGCAAGATTCACGGATGGCCACCAGGGGGCAGCTCAGCCCTACAGTTAGTCCTTCTATGTGTCTGGCTCTGGAAGAGGACCACAACATCAGTAAGGTGATGCTAATGAATTGGATGGGAGGGAGGGAGGGCTGTTCGAGGGCCCCTGCCTCACTTTCCCCTCCAGAGCCATCTGGGTCCAGGGGCCAGAGAGTGATCAGAATGACTGAAAATAGTACTGAGTACAGTGGGAAGCTAAGGTCTTCTACAGGACTCCCAGTGACTGGGGGCAATGTCCCCTCAGTGGTTAAGGCTAAGTAAGAAATGAGGCAGAGAATGACCTCTTTTACCTCGTGAAAAAAGGGAAATAAAACCAGTCTAGGAGGGGAACACCCACAGGGCTTGGGCCAAAGCATAAACAATTACTATTTGCTTTCACTCTGAGACAACCGGAGCCCAAAAGAAGACCAAGTGAGGATTGACTGGGACGTTTTCTAGGCAACCAGAGCCGAGTAATTTGGTTTTAAGGCAGGATTTTTAAGAAAGAAAGCTCCAAGATGTCTTATGAGGTTTTGGCAGTCAAAACTTACATCCCTTTGGGCAGAGCACTTGAAGAAAAAAGAGAGCGACATACAGAGACAGAAAGAGGAGGGAGGAAGAGAGAGAAGGAAGGAAGGAAGGAAGGAAGGAAGGAAGGAAGGAAGGAAGGAAGGAAGGAAGGAAGGAAGGAAGGAAGGAAGGAAGGAAGGAAGGAAGGAAGGAAGGAAGGAGGGAGGGAGGGAGGGAGGAAGGCAGGGAGGGAGGGAGGAAGGGAGGGAGGGAGGAAGGAAGGAAGGAAGGAAGGAAGGAAGGAAGGAAGGAAGGAAGGAAGGAAGGAAGGAAGGAAGGAAGGAAGGAAGGAAGGAAGGAAGGAAGGAAGGGAGGAGGGAGGGAGGAAGGAAGGAAGGAAGGAAGGAAGGAAGGAAGGAAGGAAGGAAGGAAGGAAGGGAGAAAGGAAGGAAGGAAGGGAGAAAGGAAGGAAGGAAGGAAGAGAGGAAGGAAGGAAGGAAGAGAGGAAGGAAGGAAGGAAGAGAGGAAGGAAGGAAGGAAGAGAGGAAGGAAGGAAGGAAGGAAGGAAGGAAGGAAGGAAGGAAGGAAGGAAGGAAGGAAGGAAGGAAGGAAGGAAGGAAGGAAGGAAGGAAGGAAGGAAGGAAGGAAGAGAGGAAGAGAGGAAGGAAGGAAGGAAGGAAGGAAGAAAGGAAGGAAGGAAGGAAGGAAGGAAGGAAGGAAGGAAGGAAGGAAGGAAGGAAGGAAGGAAGGAAGGAAGGAAGGAAGGAAGGAAGGAAGGAAGGAAGGAAGGAAGGAAGGGAGGGAGGGAGGGAGGGAGGGAGGAAGGAAGGAAGGAAGGAAGGAAGGAAGGAAGGAAGGAAGGAAGGAAGGAAGGAAAAGAAAAAGAAGCTAATCACCACCAGGGGGCAACCTAGCCCTAGAACTGGCACTTCTACATTCTAACTAGAACACCATCTGCAGGACAGATAAAGTGGTACTTTGCTAGAGAGGGAAGGCCAGTACCAGCAGGGACATGCCCTGATCCGTCTCCAGTTTCTGACAACTACAGGGATTTGATGGTTAAAAGGCAGCAAGTCAAGAAATCATTATAATAATAACTGTTATTTAATTGAATTGTTGAACTGATACACTGTACCTGCCATCTTCACTTGCTCTGCTCCCATTCTCTTCTTAATCTATTATAATCTAGGTTCTGCCAGAGCTATTCAATGGAATCAACTCTATTTAGGGTTATCAGTGATGTCTGGCCTCTTTAACAGCTGATACAGTTGTTGGAAAATCCCCTTTAGATAATCTTGTAGGGAGCAAAGAACTGTGTGAGTGTAAGTGTGTGTGTGTGAGAGTGTGTTTGTGTATTCATCAAGATAGATAATGGAGGTCTGTTCTTGTTTGAAATAACTCTTTGGCCTCCATTGGGATGCAGATGTTGCTGTCTGTAGAAGACATAACTCAGGTTCCCCAAGCCTCAGAACACCCTATAACTACTTGGAAGAAGTCCTCAGTTTAATCATTCACATGGAGGGACCAAGCAGATTAAGAATATCTTTTGTCTCCTGCATTAATGTGGCAAGTCACACTTTCCAAATAGCCTCTGAAGAAATCATTTTAAAATTAATTGATTAAAAAATAAATCTGATTGAGATATTATGTTCAGGTACAGGTAAGATAATATTTTTTCTTTCAGGGGTCTATTTTATGTTTACTATATATGGATATTTCCCCCTTATTAGAATATAAGTCCCTTGAGGTAGGAATTATTTAGTTTTTGTCTTTGTATCCCAAGAATCTATGGTACATGATGTCTGGAACATAATAAGAGCTTTATAAATATACATTGATTAAATGATTAAAAATTAAAAAATTAAAAAGATATCTGTTGTCCTGATTATGAAACACATTTAAAAGGAAACTTTTAGAGCCCGTTGAGCAAAATTTAGGGACAGACGATACAAATGGACGGCAGGTTAGGCCTGGACTTGAAGAGAAGGAGAGAGGACTCTCTTCCCTTGGAGAAATTGCAGACTTCCTTTAATAATAATAATTCCCAGAAGAACAGACTCTTTTTTCAAGTTTGCCTCTCTTTGTGTTGCTATATGACAATAAGATGTGGAACACAATTGACTCCAAAGAATTAAACTTGATGGAAAGAGGTCATTTGTGAAGAACTTCCTCTTTCCCCTCCTTCATCCCACCTCACTCAGATGTCTTTCCCATGATCTGCTACTTCACCTCGATACACACGAAGGGAGAGCGCTTCTTGTCAGGTCAGCCCTGTAAAGGCATCCTTCACCTCATCTTATCCCTGCTTCTCAAGTAAATTTTCCCACCATTCTCTACTTATTCAACAATCTTCAATGGCTCCCTATTAGGGAAGATTAAATATAAAATCCTCCTTTGGCTTTTAAAGCCTTTGGCTCTTTCCTTCATTTCTCATCTTCTAAATTCCAGCCATACTGAGCTCCCAAGGTGCCAGTCCTCCCACAAGACACCCCGGCACCTGACTCTATGCTTTTTTGGGACCCTGGTCATTCCAATATCTGGAACTGATTCCTCATCTCTACTTTCTGGTATCCTTCAAGCCGCAGCTAAAAGCTCATCTTCATCATCATTTTTTGTCCCTCTGATTGCTGGTGCCTTCTCTCAGCTGATTATCTCCAATTAATCCTGTCTGTACCTTGTGGGTACAAGACAGACGCTGTTTAATCAACTCTGAGCTCCCTGAGGGCAGGGACCATGTTTTTTATTCTTTGTGTCTCCCAGAACTTAACACTGTGGTACAGTCAAAAGTACAAACAAAAGTTTGTTGACTGACTCTACTCAAGACTCCAGAGGTTTGCCAAGAGAATATCATAATCCAGATATAGAGGCACAGTAGGACATGAGAGTCCCATGCCCAAAAGCTGAGTCATGAGAGATGCAGCTTCAAATATTGCCTCAGATATTGGAGAGCTATGTGTCCACAGAGAAGGAATTTCACCTCTCTGGATCTCAGTTTGCTCACCTAGAAAAGGAAAATAATAATATCTATAGTACCAACCTGGCAGGTCTGTCTAAAGATCAAACATTAAACAAAGATAGAGGCAGGCCGATGGGAGGTCTTTTTAGCATTGGGTGCTGTGGGTCCAGCCCTGCAGGGGAGGAGTCTTAGGACTTTTGAAAAAGAGTTTGCTAGAAAAGGTGGCGAGTCAGGTGGGAAGAAGGGCTAAGGAGGGAGCTGACAGTAAGGAGAGGGGGCAATGGAGAGAGCTACTTGTTGGAAAAGTCTGGAAGGGAAACATGAAAAGGAGGGAGGAAGGAAGGGAAAGAATGAGTCAAGCAAAAGTGTGTGTGTGTGTGTGTGTGTGTGTGTGTGTGTGTGTGTGTAGGTGTGTGTGTATGTGAGTGTGTGTGTGTGTGTGGCTGTGTGAGTGTGTATGTATGTGAGTGTGTATGTGTGTGTATGGGTGTGTGTGTGAGTGTGTGTGTGTGTGTGTAGGTGTGTGTGTATGTGAGTGTGTGTGTGTGTGGCTGTGTGAGTGTGTATGTATGTGAGTGTGTATGTGTGTGTATAGGTGTGTGTGTGTGAGTGTGTGTGTGTGTATGGGTGTGTGTGTATATGAGTGAGTGTGTATATGGCTGAGTGTGTGTGTATGTGACTGTGTATGTGTGTATGGGTATGTGTGTGAGTGTGTGTGTATATGTGAGTGTGTGTGTGTGTATGGCTGTGTAAGTGTTTGTGTATGTAAGTGTGTATGTGTATGGATGTGTGTGTGTTTCAGAGTGTGTGTGAGTGTGTGTGTGTGTTCACCAAGATAATGGAGGACTGCTCTTGTTTGAAGGCAATAGGGCTGAGTCACCGGAGAGGGCCATGAATGGTGAGAATTCGGCAAAGTCTAAAAAGGGGTTCTAGGAAGAAGCAGAATCCAAAGGATGAGGGGAACAAATAAGTCTAGACCAAAAAGGGAAAAAAAAGGAGAGAATTCCTTCCTCCAAATCTCTGAGGAAGTAGGAGAGGATATTCAAGGCAGGGGAAAGATTAGCTCAGCAATGGCCAGAAAGATTGTCTCTGGAAGCCAGGTGGTCTGCTGAGAACCCATTCTCCAAATCTATTAATGGCCAGCCCTGCCCACTGGACCGTATTAAGCCCTAGAGATGTGAAGGACATCTGCCCACAGATTGAGGCCTCAGTGGAAATAGAGTGGATGATACTGGGGCTTTTAGCCCAGGGAGGGAAGTGAAGTCATCTTCAAATTTCTGTGGTAAAAGGCTTAGTCATATTTTGCTTGGAACCAGAACATCTGGGAGGAATGGGGGGAAAGAAGTAGATCTGGGCTATGGTTCCCCAAAACAAGGTCTGCTCAGGCAGGAGGTAGATCCCCCACTTGGGTTCCAATGTTACATTTACTTAGTAACAATATTTACCCCCATGATCCCTCTTAGTCCTCATAGCAATCCCACGAGGACTTAGATTGCTCATACAAGAGTTATTATTTCTGTTTGATTAATGAAGAAGCTGAGCTTGCATTGGCTAAGGCATGTGCCACCCACAAGCAGTTTCCAAGTACCTGAAATGTCCTTCTCACTCCAGACCCAGGCCTCTCAGCACCTCACAAAAGCCTGGTTTGCTCTAAAGCAGAGGCTCTTTCTCTACTGGGTCCAGACTAGATGGACTTTTAAACTCTGAGATTCAGACTGAGGTGACTGACCATGGCGCCCAAAATGGACAAAGTCCAGTGTAGACAACCGGTGGACTGGATGAAAAAAATGGGAGTCTGGGATACAGAGGTTCCAGGGCAGACTCGATAGATGCCAAAATGTGGCAGATAGGGGGATGGTGAGAATACCAAGTTTTAGGTCTTAGAGGTACAATCTAAGGCACAGATATGGTTATTCAGTGGCAACGAGTAAGATTCATCTTCCTGAGTTAAATCCGGCCTCAGACACTTATGGCCTGTGTAACTCAGAGCAAGTCACTTAGCTCTGTTTGCCTCAGTTCCCTCATCTGTGAAATGAGCAGGAGAAGGAAATGGTAAACTGTTATGGGCCAAGACTCTGAACTTGACACAAGGATTCTTATAAGGTGTTAAGTCAGTGGGATTGATAAAGACAATGGGTATCTAGTTTAGCTTGGTGCTTAATAGTTCTCTAGTTCAGGACGTGTACTTAGTACTTAATATAGTTCCACAAGATTCACTCCTATGGTAATGGAGCATATAACAGCCAGCAAGGACTGGCCGAGAGTCATTCCATCTTCGGTCAGGCTCTTGGCTCTCCTGGGGAACCGAGAGGCTCAGAGCCGGAGCCAGAGAAGAGAAGAGGACTAGAGGAGGGAGCTCAAGCTCTCGGAGCCAAGGAGAGAGATTCATTCCATCTTCATCAGCCTTGTGGAGGCTGGCCTGTCCTCCTGCACTTCTCCACTGAAACCAAGACTCCTGAAAGGCTCTCAAAGCTAGCTGGGCCCCAGGCAAGGAAACTAGGTGGTGAAAGAGATGATAAAGGATTTGAACTTTAACCCCTGGCTGTTCTTGTGGTGATTACTGAACTGAAATGAAGGCTGCTCCAAGACCTCTACATAACAACAGGAACATTACAGTAAACCTTTCCAGTGTCTCTGGTAAGAAAAGCCAGATGGGGTCATGAAAAGTTGGTCAGGACTGAAACAGGTGAACAATTGGTTATGCAATGAGCCAGCGGGCTGAGGATCACTCAATGGGAGAGCTAAGACTCTGAGGGCCAATGAGTCATTACCATAAATGCTGATGTCAAAAGAGATTAGAGCAGGCAAATACAGAAGCTTTTTGAGAACATAATTATAGCCAGATCCAGCAGGGTGGAGGGGGGAAATGTAGCCTGGTGCTGAAGTCAGTGGGACAGGTGGACATGGGCTTGGGAAGTCAGAAAGGAACCAGTGGGAAGGATCCCCAGCTTGGAGGGGGCGGCAAGGGGTTGGGAATAAGGAAGAGAGTAAAAGGCACAGAGAAATGGTCCCAAGCCACAGTCACTCAGGCAGGAGCTGGAAGGCACCTTGGAGGCCATTGAGTCTAGCCCTTCCCTGACAGGACTGACTGCTCCAGCAAGCTTGACAAGTGGCCAGCTGTCACTTACAGCTCTTCTCAGGCTGTCCCTTCCTATCTCTCCAGGCTGCTTTCCACACACCCGATGGTGACCCATGATGCTTCTTTGCTGAGCCTCATCATACATGATGTTCCATTTCCGGGCTTGCACAGGCTGTCCCCACCTCTGGAACTCTATATAGGCCTCTTAGAGACTCTAGCTTCCTTTAGGACTCAAGTCGAAAGCCACTTTTTCAGGTGGTGTTACCTGGTCCTGTCCAGGTGCCCATGATTTCCACTTGTATCAACTTTTTATATATTTTATGTATACTAGGAGAGGAAGGTGGGGAGAGGGAGGCTGGGAAGACTACTGGAAGGGCCCCAGGCCTTGGAGCTTCTGCCAACCCTCAGAGATTATGTCTGACCTAATCCCTGCTGACTGCCTGCTAATCCAATTCCACAAGCGTGCCCACCAGACTCTCCTTGATTCTGGCACCATGGGGTCACTGTGAATGTCCAGGAAACCGCCAATGATTGATTGTTGTCCTCTTTCCTATAATATCCAAGTCCTGTTGTATTTTCTATGATAAAGGGATCTGAGGGAAGGGCCCTGGGGTGAAGGGGGATGATGAGGTAACCATGAGGTCCAGAATCTCAGATCTCATGAGATGGAAGAGAGCTCAGGAATCCTCCCCTGAGCCAGAAGCCTTTCACACAATCCCCATGGGGATGGATCTACTAAGTGGGAACCACCTGCCCTCGCCACGGCACTAACTCCTCTTTCCAGCCACATCCAGTTTAAACTCCCAGCCTGTTAAGACCCTCTGAGACTCTCCTTCCTCCTCCTCTCAAGTTCCTGCTCTTCACCTCCAGGCCCACTGTCAAGCCTGCTGGAGCGGCCCAAGTTCCTGCATCCTGCTTCACTGCTGCTGACCACCATTATCGCCCCTGTTTCATCCCCAGCCTTTCTTCAAGTTCCAAGAGGTTACAGGGAGAACATCCAATCTGCTGCCCTAAATCGCTGTCCCAGATCCTAGAAATGTTAGAAGGTGGCAAGCTGCTGGAGATGGAGCCCTTCTCTCCCCTTCCCCACCAACACCCTTGGCTTTCCATCTCCTGGGCACACTGTGCTCCATGAGGAGGTGATTAGGGATTGCAGGGCAGCCAGTGCCACTAATGATTAATAAATGAAAAGGGCTGTGGATTTTCAGCACCTGTGTTCAAATCCTGCCTCTGCCCTTCCTGACCAGGAGACCTCAGGTAAGGTCTTTCCCTTCCATCTATGATTGAAAATGGCCCATATAGCAGCTCCAAGGATGATGGCTTTAGATAATCATTGATGGTATTCTCTGCTCTAGAGCCACCATCCTATGGTCCACCTTAGTGATCTTAATGTCCCATTATCTGCCCCCATCACGTGCTTTGAAAATGTGAGACTGGGCAGATATGGGTGCTCCCCAGCCCAGTGCTCCCTGTGAACCTCTGCCACTTCAATGCAGGTGATGGGAGCTGGCCGTCACTGTAGCTAATGCACACCTGAAAAGCCCATCCATGAGTTTTTCCAGGTACAATCCTCTTCTAGAGAGGCTTGGTCTTTTATTTGGAGGAAAGGAGGGATCTTCTGGATCTGACCCCAAAGTCTAACGTGGCCTGGGTGGTCAAAGACTTCAGGCTCAGGCAAAGCTTACTTTCTGGAGCCATGGACTTGATGTCACAAGACCAAGAACTTTTCCTGAAGGTCCTCCTACAAAATGTCTAAAGATAGAGCTCTTCGATGTAGAACCTCAGTCTTGGAAAGGCTCTCAGAGGCTTGTTGTCTCCTCAATAGAATGTGAGCTACTTGAAGACAGGGACTGTCACTCTTTGAAGAACCAGTTTTTAGCACAGTTATTGGTATATAGTAGGCACTTAATAAAGGCTTCCTTTTGAATTGATTGGTATTGTCCAGGTTCTACTCGACAAGAGATTTCTTTACAATATGTTTGGCAAGAAGAGATTTCTCTACAATATGTCTGACAAAGTATCAATTAGCTTTGGCTTAAGAATCTTCAGAGGCCTGTGAGGATTCTGGGAAGGTGACAGAATAGGTCAGTAAATTCCAAACTCTCCAGATTTCCCCCACAAACAGAACAAATTTGTGCCTCAGGGGAACATGGACTGGTGAAACACAAAGAAGACTTGGGTAGAACAGGGGTCTTTCTGAATCTTTGGAAATGTATAAAGAAATAAGGGAGAAGGAAGAGAAAGGGGTGGAGGAAGAAGACAAAGAAGGGATGCATAAGTAGTGGTTAAGTAATAGGAAGGCAAGTTAAGGAGCAGAATTAAAATAGAAGAGTTAGCAGGCATAGAAAAGAAGAACTACACAAACACTGCAACAAGGATCAGGAAGAGAATTTAGTAGGAAAAAAAGAATGTCTAATAATCATTGACTTTAGATAAAATCAGTCTTAAGGATTCAATTAAGAGAGAAATCTCCATTATATGTCAGCCATCCTAATATTATTTTAGCTGCATGTTGACATGTGGGTAAATGCCTGTGTCTGAGAATATGTAAATATGTATGCATGTTGCTTTATGAATGTGTGCATGTAGCTATATGTATATGTGAGTGGGTCTACGGGGCTGTGTGAATATATATATTTATCTGTGTATGTATCTATCTATGTATGTATAAATATATCTGTGCTTCACTAGCGCTTCCTTGGGAGAGCTAGGGGGGAATGAAAGGGGAAAAAATAAAGGTTTTAAAAAGTGCACAGCAGAAAACAAAAGAACAAACTATAAGGAAACCAAAAAAAAAAAAAAAGCACACTCATGAATCTAATTTCTTCTACTATTATACAGCTTTTCTTGAACTAATAATTTGTGTTATAGATTTGAATCCTCTCTGATGTTCTATTGGGCACGTGACAATGTTCTGTTCTGTTCTGTTGTGGTTTCTTTTTCTTTGTTTCTTTTTTCTATTTTTTAATGAACAGAAAACAAAAAAAAATAGAAAAAATTAAAAGGGGGGGGCAGCTAAATGGTGAGTGGGTAGAGTACCGGCTCTAAAGCCAGGAGACCCTGAGTTCAAATCCAGCTTCTGACAAAACTTCTTAGCCAATAACTGAAATACATAAACATTTAGTTTTAAAAATAATAAAATGAAGGATTTCAGCTAGTGGTTACTTTCCAGATCTAAATTTGTAGTCCTGGGATTTGCTTTGGCCAAATCAGAGCTTTCTAAGCTGGCCAGGAAGCCGTGTGACTAAGGGATCATCTGAATTCATGCTTTGGCAGACATTCCTCCGCACATGTTGCCTTCTAAGTTAGATGATTTCCCAGGAAAACAAAGCCAAGGGTGTCAAGAAAAATGTCCTAAAAATGGGAAGGAGCAAAAGGCAAGAAAGCCTTGGGAGGTCGTGAGTTCACAGTCACTGAAAGTATTGAAGCAGAGGACCTCCTATAGGAGAGGATTCTGATTCAGGCCTAGGTTGGACTTGCTGGTCCCTGCTATTGCTCCGAAATCTGAAATTTTGAACTATTTGATTATTACTGGGGATGGTTTCAAGAAGTGAGTCACCAGTGAGCAGCCCCAGGGGAGCACAGAATGAGTGTGGCGAGGCAATGGGTGGATTCCAGTGGTTGGGAGAGGGAGGGGGCACCCAGAAATCCACTCAGGGCCCCCTTCCTCTTCTCTCAGATCTGATGGGCTTTCAAGGTGCTGCAGAACAATGGAGACCCTTTCCAGTGAATAAATTTTTTAAACTCTACTCAAATATATTTAAAAGATTGAATTGTGTGTGTATAGGGGGGGGTTCAAATCCTGCCTCAGACACTTACTCAGACACTGTTTGACCAAGTCATCTAACATCTGTTGCCTCAGTTTCCCCATCTTTAACATGGGATTAAAAATACCTACCACCCAGGGTTGCTGTGATGATATAGGAAAGAATGATGGGGAAGTGTTCAGCACAGTGTTGGGCACAAAGTAAGTGCTATACAAATATTACTTTATTATTGTTATTATTAATTCCACCATCATATACACTGGAGCATCACACACACATACACACCCAGCAACACACACTCACACACACAGAGAAACACACAGAATTGAATGGAACCATTCACCTGAGTGGAAGTTTCCCCTTTGTCCCTTACTGGCTGTATGATCTTGGGCAGGTCTTGAGTCCTGTCAGGGCCTCAGTTTCTCCATATGTCAAAAAGGGGTTTGACCCTTGGGATTCCTCCCAGCTCTGACTTCTGTGATCCACGATCATTACAGCATAACAAATATTACATGCCCCCCAAACAGCAAAGTTCGGCCAAAAGGGTTAGGAGCCGGCCCGTGGTTCCTGGATCTAGCAAGGAGCTCAGAGACCATCTTGCCCAGCCCCCTTCCTCTAGAGATGAAAAAACGGAGAGCCAGGAATCGGGTCCCACAAGCTGCAGCACAATTTGAATCCAGATCCAAGAGTTGAGATTCTTCCCACTATTTTACTCCACAGATGGCTGGCACACATGAGCACACACAGCCCCCCTACTAGGGGGTTCATGTTCTTAGGGGTCAGGAGCTAGAGAACCAACAGCCATCACTACGGGGCAGGGGGAGCCAGAGGAGACAAAACTGGCATCAGGGAGGTCACTGATTCTATCCCTTGGCCTTTCTTATTCCTGCCTATTCTTGGCAACACTGGCACTGCCCTACCAGGCAACCCGTTCTTCCAGACATTCCCGTCCCTCTCCTCCTCTCCTAGTCCCTGGGATTAAGCCATCAGCTCCCAGCTTTCCAGGGTGCTGACTCATTACCTAATCAATTATACTACAGTGTTAATGATTGACAAGAGGTTACTGCATTAGATTTGGGAGGAGGAAGGGATTGTAGTTGTCTTCAAATATAATAATAGCTCTCCTTCATGTAGCACACTAAGATTTGATTCTCAGAACAACTCTGTGGGATAGGTGCTATTATTATCCCCATTTTACATAGGAAAAACTGAGGCTGAGGGATTAAGTAATAATAAGAGCTAACATTGCCCTTTCAGATTTCCAAAACCATTTACAAATATTACCTTATTAAGCGTCTGCTGCTGGGATTTGAACCCAGGTATCTCAGGGTCGAAGGGGTGATGTTCTGTGTTCTACCCACTGCCCCATCCAGCTGATTCAAGACTCTGGGAGGAAATCTCATAAATGTGTTCTGCTCAGTCATAGAGGATAGAATTGGGGGGGGTGAAGTGGGGGGCATGTTAGAAGAAATGGGGCCAGGATAAGTTTAGGGACAGATGTCCATTGAGAGAAGGGGGAAAAACCAACTCAGCTTGAAGATCAGAATCCCCTAAAAACGGACCTGGCGGCTCCTTACAGTCTTAAAGCTGAGTCGGGATCTGCTGGGTGGGTGATGGAAGAGCTTTTCACTTGGACCCAAGGCCCAGAAAACAGTATTATCTCCCTGGGGTTTTGACCCAGGGATGACAAGTTAATGGGATTGCTTCCAGTCAGGCAACGCCCCTGCTGGCCAGGCTGCCAGCCAGCCTTCCTTTCCAGGAGGCTGATCCCTTCCCAAAGGGATCTTTGGGTGGGTCAGAAGGGAGACTTCTGGGACACAGTCCCCAGTGGGCAGAGGCAGGAAAGGGAGGCTGATCTCCCTTACAGAGGTCACGATGCTCTACCCCTCCCTCCAGAGCAGGACACCCAAGTGTAACTGGGGCAAGCTCAGCCTTTTGGTCTCTCTTCCTTGTGAGAGCCTTGATTTGGCAAAGGGCCTCTCTATCCCTGGGAGTGGCCCCAAATGGCCGGCCTGAGGCCAGAACTTAAGTCCTGACCCTTTCCTTCCATCAGCAAACCTTTATGTGCCAGGGTCAGAACCAAGGCGGCCGGGCACCTGCCCAGAGAGCCCCCGCAGGGTCCTGGCTCTGACTAGGCCCTCAGGTGCTCTTGGCCTTCGGCCTCTCCCTCAACCAAGCGACCTCACAGGGACTTTGGGAGGGAAACTCTTTGGAAGCCCCTGTGAATATGGTAGACTGTGATTGTGGGGTTCCCCCCCATGTGTGGGGAAGGGAACACACTCTGGATCAGTGTCTCCTTCCCTCCTTTTTCATGCCAGTATCTATTGCAATCCTGGATTTAGAGCTGGGGGTGGGAAATGGGAAATGTCCAGCAGAGGAAGGGAAACAAACAGGGAAGCAAGATGGTGCAGTGGATAGAGCATCAGTTGACAATAAATTGACAATGGGCAAGTCATTTAACCCTCATTGCCTCACACACACACACACACACATACACACACAAAAACCATAACTTGTCCCACAGCAGCCATTGCCAGGTCATCATCGACCTCTTCCTCCCAGACACACCAACCTCCCTGTTCTCTTTCACCTGCCTTTCAGCTCCTGCTCTTAATCTTTGAACTGTTTCCTTTTCCTCTTCCTAAGTAACAGCTCCTCTCAAGCATCCAATTAGCGGCTTTGTAGACCCAGCCCAGAGAGAAACAAAAGACTTTTTCTGGAAGTGACCTTACAGGTCAGCGGCCCAACTTCCTCTTTATACAAGTGAGGAAACTGAAAGATCTTAAGTGGGAATTCAAACTCAAGACCTCATTCCAGAAATGGAGCTCATTCCATAGCTCTTCATATTATTTGGAGGACACGGCTGGGAGTCAAAAGACTAAGTTCAAATACTGCCATAAACTCTCAGTAGCTGTGTGAACTTGGTCAACTCACTTAAGCTCTACCTGATTCAGTTTCCTCATCTACATAATCATAATAATAGTAGCCTCTATCTTACAGAGGTATTGTAAGGATCAACTGAGATAATACATGTAAAATCCTTTGCAAAGTTTGAAATGCTATAGAAATGCTATAGTCCCTCAGCTAAGAGAGGGACAAGTCATTGGATGTCCTGAGCTGGCCACTTTGGGGGTGTAAAACACTTATTTGGACTAGAAGTAGTGAGCAGAGAGGATGTGGACAGCAGGAATTTTGCAGAAGACAAAAAAAAAGTGAATTTTTCTCAGGGGGAAGAGAGACAGAGAGAGGCAGATACAGAGAGAGACAGAGTCAGAGACAGAGATGGTCTTGGAGGCAGGAAGGCATAAGTTATAGAAAGTGAAATGCACCAGTAGATGGAACTTTCTCAATTACAAGTTGCTTCTACCAAAGGAACTATACACTCAATCCTTGTTCCTATCATTCCTCAAATTTAGCAACTGGATTGTCCATGGAACACACATGATCCAAAAGAACATCATGCTTCAGTCTCTCCCTACCTTCTTGAGAAGCGATTGTCAGCTCTATTTTGTAAAATCTCAAAGCTTCCTCAAAATAGGAATAGCCAAAGAACAATTCTCTAAAGAAAAAATAGGAATTATCAACAACTATACTCAAGAATGATCCAAATCACTAAACATAAAAAATGCAAATTACAACAACCTTGAGTTTTTAATTCATGCCCACATAAATGGCAAGATGATAAAAGCCTGAAATGGTCACTGATCCAATAGGACAAGCATGCTAATACATTGTTGGTGGAACTGCAGATTTTCAAGAGATTATATGTTAAGAGTTTAGAGGAACATCAGAGGCTGAGTCCTACTTTCTTTTTTCACAGATATGAAACTGAAATGTTAAAAGAGTAGGTGATTTGGGAGGGTGAAATGAAATAATATGCATAAAATATTTGGCAAACCTTAAAGTGTTATATTTTTGTAGTCTCTTTCTCTATATATAAGATATATGTATATATAATATATATGGGAGTAGTAATAGTAGTAATAGCAGCAGTATGAATAGCAATAATAGTAGTAATAGTACCAACAGCAATAATAGTGGTAGTAGTAGTAGTAGTAGCAGTAATAATAATAGTAGTAGTAGTAGCACCAGCAGCAACAGCAGTAGCAAGTGCAGTAATAACAGTTGTAGTAAATATCTGAAGTAGAATCTGAACCCAGTCTTTCTGACTCCCAGTACAGAATCCTAATCATGCAGCCTGGAAAATGATTTGGAGCTATTGAAGAAAAGGCACCAAACTTTACCTGTGCTTAAATTCAGTGATCCCATTATTGGGGATCTAGGTTCAAAGACAGAAAGGGAACTCTCCCACATCAAAGTGTTGGCAAAACTGGAGTAACAACAAAACCAGAATGAAAGGGAGTGTCCGTTGACCCGGGGGATGGCTGGACAAACAATAACCTCTGAATACAACAGAATACGATGGCACTTTATGGAGTAGCAAATATATAAAATTCAGAGAACTATGGGAAAGACACTTTTATGAAATGGTCAGCCAAGAGTAAAGAGCCAAAAGAACACAATTTACCCAAGGTCTTCAATATCATAAACAAAAAGAAATCTGACCAGCAACAGAACTGAGAGCAATCACAATAATCAGAAGATACATGAGGAAGTATATTTCTCTCCTCTTGGAAGGGAGGTAGGAGACTATTGGTGCATTATGCTACCTTCACTGTGTTCATTATTTCTTTTTAAATGTATCATTGTTGCTTCTGTTTAAAAGGGCAACTTCCATAAGGAAGGGACTCTGTGTTTGGAAATGTATATTTGATAGCAGTATATCAAATCAAAAGCCTCAATAGAAAACTTTCTTCAAGTTTTATTTTTTCAAATGAAGTGTCTTTATCAATTCAGACTCAATTCCCTTGAAGGAGAATACCTTTATTCTTCCATGGAGGTTCACTCAAAGTCTTGTTAAAAGACCCAAAGAAGGGGCAGCTAGGTGGTGCAGTGGATAGAGCACCAGCCCTGAAGTCAGGAAGACCTGAGTTTAAATCTGGTCTCAGACACTTCACACTTCCTAGCTGTGTGACCTTGGGCAAGTCACTTAATCCCAATTACCTCAGCAAAAATAAATAGATAGATAGATAAAAATAAAAGACCCCCCCCAAAAAAAAAAAACCCACTTAGAGGCTGTTGGTGACATCCTCTTTATAGAGAATGTTTGGGAAAATAACACAAACCAATAAAAGGGGATTAGTGGGCTACATTCTGCATTTTGGATGGAGGGAATCCCAACAAGAACAATACGGGAAATATTGAAGAACAAATTCCTCAGGGCTAATGAAAGAGAGATGTACCACCTTCCATACTTAGCCAGGACCACACTTAGAATTCCTCACTTCCTCTGCTCACTCCAAAGCAGCACTGGGTCTGCTGTTTCTATTGTTCAATGAACTGTACACTAGAAAAGTACTTCTATTTCGATGCTCTGGGCAAAAAAAAATAAGAATAATCATGGAGCAGAGCACTGAAGAAAGACAAAGAGACTGGGCCCTGTTGTGACCCAGATAGGATGTAAATACAGCCATAGAGAACAAGCCTCGGCCTCTGGAAGGAGGCCCAGCGCTCTGGGCCTTCTCTATGTATCTGCAATGCAATGTGGCCAGACTGGTTGGGGGACTAGCTCAGGCTGCAGGAAGGGAGGAAAGCCTGGCTGATAATGAGGACCAGGTGCCCTTTTTTGTTTATCTTCCTATCTTCTCATTCAGAGTTGTCCTTGGGACATTATTTCTTTAGCTTTAATCCATTTTTCTAAAGAGTTAACTTGTATTTCAAGAAAAAGTCATTTGAATATGGTCATTGAGTAATTCAGACAGGGGAGACTGCTTTCTGTTCTTCAAGGAAGGATTGAGGATTCTGGCTCTAATCTACTAGTGAATTTCTGCATTCCTCCATGGACTCCCACTAACCCTCTTTTTAAAGAATTAAAGGGAGACAAATGTGTTGACATTGTGGCACCCCAAATCCAGATAGTCCCAGTACTCAGAAGGAAGATGAAGAGTTCAGACAAGCCTCCAGAAGACATGTCACTACTGTGTGAAATACCTGGATATTAAACAAAGTCCAGATGATCCCCTTCTCCCACTTCTGATAAGGAGGGCAAACACCCTGGAATCTATGATTCCACAATGATTCAGAATGATCTCTGTGATCAGAATGATTCCCAACTACTTTTGGGTAGCAAAATTTAGCATAAGAAAGCTCACTGGTCAGGAGATGTACACAGCTAATCCAATATTTGACAAATGAGGAAACTGAGATCCCAAAAGAGGTGAAGTGACTCCAAGGTCCATGTATCCCCATGGATAAATTTCAGGGAGATCTATAAACTTGGAGAGAAGGGGGAAATTATCTTTCAGGATACTTTAATTAAAGTTCTGTGCTAGCACTTCGTGCTAGCACTTCATGCACCACATGATTTAATCTATATAGAATATAGCAGATGGAGAATAGAAGGAGATTTAAAAGAAAAATAAATGAGGAAACAGGTAACAGGAACCTTTAAATAAAAGGAACCCCCATGGATAAATTTCGGGGAGATCTATAAACTTGGATAGAAGGGGAAAATTATCTTTCAGGACACTTTAATTAAAGTTCAGTGCTAACATGTTATATACCAGATGACTTAATCTATATAAAATATATCAGATGGAGAATAGAAGGAGATTTAAAAGAAAAATAAATGAGGAAACAGGTAACTGGAACCTTTAAATAAACAGGAACCCCCATGGATAAATTTCAGGGAGATCTATAAACGTGGATAGAAGGGGGGAATTATCTTTCAATTTTCACTTACCTCTAACCTAAATTTAGCATTTCTTTCAATCGTGAATATTCACAACAACCATTTTTCTAAGAGCTCCCTAAGTTTCACTGAAATACAGAACGCCCCGTCTCACACACACACACACACACACACACACACACACACACACACACACACACACAAGGGTGAAGAACCTTAGTCTCCTTCAATATCCCTCTAGTTGACACAGAAGGAAACTGAGACCCAGAGAGGTAAAAGTCACTTTGCCAATTTCCAGTAATTGGCAAAGGTGAGATTGGAACCCAGCCCCGCTGGCTCCGGAACTCGTCTCTCTGCATCTGTCCCACTCCCGAATAAACAGAAGAGCAGAGCTGACTTCCCCGAAGACACACAGTAGGAGCTTGTGGGTTCCTAAACCCACTGCGCTTTTTCCTTTGGGTGACACGATGCAGGAAGGGGTCGGGTAAGTTTCTGTTGTAAAAAGTAGCCAGATGAATAAAATCCGGAGGCTTTTTGTCAAATCTGACATTAATTCCCAAAGTAAAAGGAGACAAAGTAAGAAGAGAGACGGCCCCCAGGGGCTCTGACGGACGGAGGGGAAAAGGGCTCGCAGGGGGCTTACCTCGGAATACAGGATGCCCATGGCGCGGAGTCTGGGCAGCCGTCCGGAGAGCTCCCAGCTGCCCTCGGCTGTCTTCCCCCGGGTGCCTTTGGCTGGCTTCCCTCGTCTCCCAATTCACATTAAAATCCTCCTGCGGAGATCGCGCCCAGAAGGCGAGCAGAGGCCCGGGCTCCGTGCGCACCGTGAGTGCTTTCCCAATTTTGCGCACAGACAGAGCCCCACGCCCTCCTCCGCCCAGCCCAGCCAGGGAAAAGCCAGCGGTAATTCAGCGCCGAGAGCCGCAGCCCGGCCGGGTCCTGCCCAGAGGAGCCGGTTTCTGAGTCATCCTCAGCAGCAGGGATGGCCGCCTGCCTCAAGCCAAATACATTTAGTGGGAGGAGAAAAGTCTTCACAGTTAGGGAGCATGGGAGAAAGGAGGCTAAGGCGACACAGCCGAATTGGTGCCCCGAAAAATGTTGTACTTGTGACTGACTAGAATCTGCCCTGGCTCCCTAGGGCCTCGGAATAAAATGATAACTTGGATAAAATGTAATGAGAGGAAAATGCTTTGCAAACCATAAATGCCTTTGAGATGCCGGTGTTGTGATGATTCCTGAAAACTAAAATACAAACTGGGGACTGGCATCTCACCCTACAAAATGCTTCAGCCTGGCTTTCTCCTGATCTCACGTTAATCACATTAATATTTCACATGTAGCCCTTCTCAGGTACCTCTAGGTTCCTGTTACCTGTTGCCTCATTTATTTTTCTTTTAAATCTCATTTTATTCCCCATCTGATGTATTCTTATATAGATTAAGTCATCTGGTGTATGAAGTGCCAGCACAGAACTTTAATTAAAGTGCCATGGAAGATGACTATAACAATTACATGAAAAGAACAATTAAACAGTTTAATGGGGGTGCTTATAATGTTTGCAGAGAAAAAATAAGGAGATGGTCCTCTCTTCTTTCTTTAGAAATAGTTTTCCCTTCTTTCATTAGAAAGATGGAGGACTCTGGGTATAGAGAGTTGCCTATTCAGTAAAACTAGATTGATTTTGTTTATCTGCTTTTCCTTATCTTAAGGGAAGACTTACTGTTGAAAGGATGGGGATTTATAAGAAGCATTAAAATGTGACATTAAAATGCATCAATAAAACTTTAAAATTAATTCATTAAAAATAGGACACTGAGTCAGATTATTAAAAGCTCTTAGCATCTTTTCACAGATGACTGTTACACTACATTGGTCTCCTGGAGAGAAGCTATGTCATCTTCCTATTAACCATTCTTGCTCTAAGAAGCTTGTAAAAAGTGATTCACAGGACAGAGTATTGGGAAAACTCTTTGTGGTTCTTAAGAAATGTTGTTCTCAACCGAGAAACTAAAGGTTAGGAAACACTGGTCATCTCAGCAGAAGACTGGGCTTCTTGGCCTGAGTAACCAGAGCATCCCTAGAATTCTGTCTAATGACTTTATTCACCCTCATGGTTAGAGTCTGCACAAGATACCGGGTCTTCAGACATAACTACCACCTTCTATTTGTCTCCAGTAAGAGCTCATCCTTCTCTACCCTGACTCTTGACTTCTAAGTGCAGTCCCCAGGGTTTTTTCCCAAACTTCTACATTTGAACAGTTCTCATGTGGCAATTTCATAAGCAGTCTTCTGAAGGCTCCAAAATGAGCATCGTTTCTGAGCCTCATCCCACTCAAACTGGACATTGAAAGCTTCTCAAAAGCCTGCCTGATTTCACCCTGCTCACTCCTGCCTAGAAGCCATCACCTAGGCTCCTGGGGCCACTCTAGGCCTGGAATGCAGATTTGCTTCATGTTTGCCTGTTAAAATATCAGCTTTCTCCAAGAAATCTCCAACTGGAAAGGTATTTTTTCCTTCTCAAATTTCTCTATCTGCTTCTGTCCTGTGTACCTCCTTCTACCAACCCACTTTCCCAATAGATTGTAAGTGTTTGAGGAAAAAAAAAAGAAAAAGGATCTATTTGTACAAAAATATTTATGACAGGATTTTTTAAATAGTGGCTAAGAATTGGAATCAAAGGGATGCCCATCAAATGGAGAATGGTTAAACAAACATATGGTTTTAATTAGATATCATTTTGCTGTAAGAAATGACAAATAGAATGATTTCTGAAAAACCTGGAAAGAATTACATGAACTGATGCATAATGAAATGAACAGAACCAGGAGAACATTGTACACGGTAACAGCAATATTGTTTGATGAAGAATTATAAATGTCTTAGCCATTTTCAACAATACAGTGATTTAAGACAATTCCAAGAGACTAATGCTGAAGCATATTATCCACTTCCAGAAAAATAACTGGTATTTATTGAATACAGACTGAAACATGGTTCTCTTTCACTTGCTTTCTTTTCTTCAAGTCTTTTTATACAATATGACTAATACAGAAATGTTTTATGTAATTTCACACTTAACAACCAATATTTGATTACTTATCATAGGGTTGGGGGGAGAGGAGAAGAAGGGAGGGATAGAATTTGGAACACAAAACATTAAATAACATTTAAAATTATTTTTATCAACTAATTAAATTTAAATTTTAAAAATTAATTAATTAAATTTAAAGAAAACTTTTTAAAAATAAGTACTTGGAAATCAAGGGTTATGTTTATTCATCTTTGCATCCCGCCAGCACCTACTACGCTGCCCAGAACAGAGTAAATACTCATTAGATATCTATTGGGTGAATGAACCTATGAATAAATGGATAGGCACGAGTTAGTTTTTTCCTCTAAAAGACAAAAAAGACACATTTATTAAACCCATTTATTACATTTATCATGTGCACTGCGCTAAATTCTGGAGATACAAAGAAAGGCAAGAATCCCTCAAGAAGCTTAAAATCTAATGAGGGAGAGAAGATGCAAAAAAATATATACAAAATAAATAGGAGATAATTTAAAGGAGGAAGGCAAGAATTAAGAGGATTTGGAGAAGACTTTCTCTAGAGTCTAGAAAGTAAAGTTTTAGTTGGGTCTTAAAGTGTAATGTCTCAGTTTCCCTGAAATGTACTACCTCAGTATCCTTGCATTAGTTTCCCTGAATTATATCTCAGTTTCCCTGAGGTAGTATGATAAGTCCAAGCTCCTTTCCCCTGTTTCCTGGCCATTAGGACCCAGAGAATTGGGCCTCAGACCTTTGGCTACTCTACATTCCAAAGAGCCATAAAACTCCAGCTGGCTTATCTCTAATACCTACATGACCCCATTATTTTTTCTGGTCTCAGACTTCCTACCTCTACCTTCTTCACTTACTAGAATTTATGATCTTTCCTCCATGCCCCTGATGCTGTTTGAGTGGTCTAGATTCCTGGTGGTCTAGGGGTTAGTGGCTGTAAGAGAGTAGTTAAGAATCCCCTTTAAATTGATCACAGGTTTTAGGAGTGAAAGAATTAACTCATTCCCAAATATTAGTTGCAAAAGGAAAGTTTATTGTTAGATAGAAACCAGTTATCAAAAGATTGACTTCTAGAGTGGCAGATCGATGGAAAATCGAGTTATGCACTGAGAATGCAGTGGGCAGAAGGTCCTGGCAGAAAAGGGAACTGCCAAGTTCCATCTGCCAAGTTGATGGAAGCTTATTATATTGGGTATCTTGGTGGGGACTGGGACAACCAGAACAGATCAGAACCAGTGGGGGCTAAGAGAACCTACATTGGCTCAGACCTAGTGGGGGCTGGGACAAGTCCGGATCTCCTATTGGAATTCAAAGGAATGCTTTTTGACCAGGATTTGTAATTGAATCAAAGGCTCTGGCATCCTGGAAAGACAACTTGTCTGGGGAGCATATGCCTATATGCCGGGAGGGGCTGGGAATCTGAAAGGAATCACAGATCAATAGGAAACACAGTTTCTTAAAGGGATCACAACCTGCTTCACTCCCAACCTGTCAGAACTGAAATTATGGTCCTTTTCTGGAACTTCTATCCCCCCAGTGCTCTGGCTTTGAGACAAGAGTCCAATTCAGCTGACTAGTCCAAGCTCTCCATTAGTAAAATATTAAAAGATTCTAATCTTTGCCTTGCCTCAGTTTCTCTGGCATTGCAAAAGGAATCTGGGAGATAGTGGCTGGAGATAAGGAAGGAAATCATCCTAGGTCTGGGGAGACTGGAAACCAGATCTCTGAGTTTTTCCCCCTGTCATTGGACAATGACAAACTTGCCTGGATTAGAGAATTCAGATCAGGAAATCACAAGGTAATTAGAAAATTGAGTTTGCATAAGGACATGTGTGTATATATATATATATATATATATATATATATATATATATATATATATATATATATATACATATATATATATATGCATATATGCATATATATACAGTATTTAACTTATACTTTAACATATTTAACATGTATTGGTCAACCTGCCATCTGGGGGAAGGGATGGGGGGAAGGAGGGGAAAAATTGGAATAAAAGATTTTGCAATTGTCAATGCTAAAAAATTACCCGTACATATATCTGGTAAATAGAAAGGTATAATAACAAAAAAGAAGAAAAAAAAGAAAATTGAGTTTGAGTTTTAGTACTGGAAAGGAGCTGAGTATTTTGCATTGGCGAGACTCTGTAGGTAGAAGTAGTTAGATTTTTTTATTTGTATGGCCTGATGGAAAGGCAAAGATTACCAAAAAATTCCAAAAAACACAAAGTGTTGGAGGTTTTCCCTCAAGTTCCATTTAAGGAAGTTTGTTTGTGGAGGGCCAAAGCTATCAAGGCAAACAAAATAGTTCAAATAAAGGAGTCAGAGTGGAGAAAATGGAGTTCGGAGACAGTGTCACTCAGGAGAGAGTCTACTAGATTTGAAATAAGAACTGAGTTCAAATATTATCTTTAACACTCAGAAACTGTCACTCTTTATTTTTTTTTCTTTTTTGCTGAGGCAATCGGAATTAAGTGACTTGCCCAGAGTCACACAGTTAGGAAGGGTTAAGTGTCTGAGATCATATTTGAACTCAGATCCTCCTGACTTCAGGGCTGATGCTCTATCTACTGCACCACCTAGCTGCCCCAGAAATTGCCACTTGTCTAAAATGGGGTAATGATTCCTCTGGTACCTATTGCATTCAGCGGTGTGCTGCCAAGTATTCTCTGGAAATAAAAGGCATTTTTAAGTTTGCCTATGTTTTGTTCATTTGTAAATGTAGACTATCCATGAATTGATCTATCAAGCCGTGATTTGGGGCATTTGTTAATTTCTGAGGTACAAATGCAAATTTAACAATTGGCTTCAGAAACACACCTTTGGCACCATAACCTTGCACTGTCAGCCCGAGGGATTCTGGGTTCATAAGTGAGCTTCCTCCTAATCTTGCCCAGAACCAGTCTTCCATATTATTTCCTCACCATTTGTTAAGCACGTCACTACACGTCAGCCCTGAACTTGGTCCCCTTCCAGCTCTAACTTTTAGACGTAGTTTCCTGACATTAAAGTGTGATTTCCTTGAGCCTACAGGCCCAGTTTGAGTGATTTGCTTGCATTTGGGTCTTTTCCCCCTTTGCTTGTATTTGCAGTATCAGCTCTTGGCACAGTGCCTGGAATTTGTAGGTTCTTATTAAATGCTTTCTCCCTCCTTTTCTACCTCTATCTACCTACCTATCTACCTACCTATCTATCTATCTGTCTAGCTATTCATCCATCTCTCTCTCTCTCTCTCTCTCTCTCTCTCTCTCTCTCTCTCTCTCTCTCTCTCTCTCTCTCTCTCTGTCTCTCTCTCTGTCTCTCTCTCTGTCTCTCTCTCTCTCTCTCTCTCTCTCTCTCTCTCTCTCTCTCTCTCTCTCTCTCTCTCTCTCTCTCTAACAATCTGAGTAACTGACTTATGAAATAAAGAAATGGGGCCAGGCCTGCCTGGTTCTTTGACTACTCTTCCGGAAAGACCATGATGGCAATAGGAAGTGAAGCTGTAATCACGCTTTCATAAGTCACAGAGGGTACAGGGGTGAACAGGAACAGAAAGTACAGGGCTAAAAGGTGTGTTTGTGGTGGGGGAGGATGCAGAAGTAAGATGGGGTGGGGATGAGGGACTCGATGGTGAAAGCAGGAAGGCAGTGATGGGAGTGGGGGAGGCATCGAATTTCCCTCACATAACCTTGGACTAGAGTTGGGGTTGGCATGAACTCAGACAGACCAAGAGGACTTAAGGGGTGGGTTTTGAAACCTTATTTTTATAGAACTTTTGTGAGAGAGCAGACTATTTTCTGTGCTGCTTAAAGGTTTGTTCATTAGCATATCCACATCCTCACAAATCATCAGTAACATTTGGTATTCAGCTGGTCTCACTGCAGATATCTGATGTTTATCTGAAGTTTACAGAGCCTCGAAGCAAAGGGTTAAAAGCATGGATTATCAGGATGCAATGTTTGATTAACACAAGATACAATCCTTTGATCTTTGAGACAGTCTCTGTGTGACTTCTAGGCTCCCCAGTAAAATCTTACTTCTGGTCTATTGTCATTTTACACTGACCACTTCTCAACTTACTCCACTGACTAGAAGAGGGCAGGGTAATTGGGGAACCAGACAAGATACAATTGTAATACTTATACATCCATCCATTTGCCTAATTACCTATTATCTATGAATATTTCTTTTTTTTTCTTTTTTTTATTAATTTTGTAATTATAATTTTTTGACAGTACATATGCATGGTTATTTTTTTTTTACAAGATTATCCCTTATATTCACGTTTCCAAATTTTCCCCTCCCTCCCTCTACTTCCTCCTCTAGCTGACAGGCAATCCCCTACATTTTACATGTGTTACAGTATAACCTAGATACAATATATGTGTGTAAATCCAATTTTCTTGTTGCCCGGTAAGAATTGGATTCCGAAGGTATAAGTAACCTGTATAGAAATACAATAGTGCAAACAATACAATTCCCAGTGTTCCTTCTCTGGGTAGCTGTTTCTGTCCATCATTGATCAACTAGAACTGAATTGGATCTTCTTTATGTTGAAGATATCCACTTCCATCAGAATATGTCTTCTATCTATGAATATATCTATCTGCCTATCATTTGTGTATATATGTTGACTTTTCTGTCTATTCATATATTTATCTTTCTAGCTTTCTACCTGGCTCGATTGTATTCCAGGGCTCAACACACTGTCCCAGAGCAATCTCTCTGTAAATGTTTTCGTGGTTCATTCATTCAGGATCAAAGGAGATTCCCTGATCCCCCAAATCCTGAGTGTTACTTCTCTTTTCCCAGTTGTCCTTGTGCTACACTTCCCTGTGTACCTGTTATGTCCCCTCCTACAATATAAGTTCTTTTGAGTACTACCTTTATATCCCCAGCACTTAACACAGTGCCTGGTATAGAGCAGACATCTTATAAATGCTTGTCAAATTGAACTGAATTATTGAATGATCATGGAACAAAGCTCAGAGCTTCAGCTGGGGGGTTCCACCCCACTCATGATCTCAGCAATGCACACGGTTAAATCTTAAGAGAAACACTTGTTAATCCTTGGCAATTATTCCTAAGCCATGTCCAGCTAGTCTATAAATGTTTCCCTTGGAGCGCTTGGACATCTGCTGCATTTTTGAACTCCCTTGAGTTTTCTCACAGCCTCACCTGGATCCTTTATAGTTAGGTTTGGCGGCTGTATAAGTTAATGCCAAATTTGAATAGGCTTGGGATGAAAAGTGCCATCCACATCCAGGGGACAACTATAGCAACTGAATGTGAATCAAAGCATAGTATTTTGTACCTTGTCTGTTTCTTTCTAGTGATTTTTTTCCCTTTTAGTCTGATTTTTCTTGCACAATGTGACAATTATGGAAATATGTTTAAGAGAATCACACATATTTAACCTATATCAGCTGGCTTGTTGTCTTGGGGAAAGAAGAGATAAGAGGGGAAGGAAGAAAAAAATTGGAACAAAAATGAATATTGAAAACTAGTTATACATGTATTTGAAAAAGTAAAATCCTAATGAAAAATGTAAAAATCAATCAATCAATCAACTAATGCCAAACAACAAAAGCAGAACAAGGGGGTGATCAATGCAGTTCCAATAGTAGACATTAAAACAACTAAAAAAGACTCATTAATTTCAATGGTCAGTTTTGGTCTCTGATGAAACAGGTTCCCCCCTTCTCAGTTGAGAGGTAGAGGGCTACCTACATGAGTGAAATTATATATACATATATATATATATAGTCAGTTTGTCAGTTATAACCACTGGACTGGTCAGTTATTTTTGATTTTGAGTTTTTTCCCCAGTTACATAGAAAACAATTTTTATCATTCATTTCCTTTTTTTCTTTTTAATTGATGCAAAGTTTTTATTTTTTAAATTATAGCTTTTTATCTTTAAAATACATGCAAAGACAGTTTCACTCTTCAGCCCCCAAAACCCCATGCTCCAAATTCCTCTCCCTCCCTTCTCCCATCCCCTTCCCCAGACAGCAAGCAATCCAATATGCAACATTTATTTTCTAAAATTTTGATTTTGAAATTCTCTCCCTCCATCCCTCCCTTCTCCTCCCTCCCGCTTTAGATGGAGAGCAATTTGATCAAGGTTTTGCCTGACATTTATTCACATGTCCCCACTACATTCCAGAAAGCTCCACCAAGAGCTTAGGGCTCATTCTCACCTTCCCTTGAAATTGCTCGGGTGCCTGAATTTGGATTTTTCTTCTTTATAGCCTATTAAAATTAAATTGTATTTAAATTTAAAATGAATCTTAGGAAATTTGGTCCCAAAAAAGGAAAAACAAAGGTTCCCCTTCAGTGAACATCTGCTACAAATGGTCACTTTACAGGAGGGGAAGCAGAACCTCTGAGAGCGTAGGATGGGCTGACAGGGATGGTAAGTGGAACTTTAATTCTAGTTCCTTGGGTTGATATTCCAGTGGTCCTTACATCATTATGTATTTTCATGATGTTCATATGGTATAAAGTGAGAAAGACAGAGATAGAGATAGAGACAAGAGATAGAGAGATGGAGAGAGAAAGAAGGTTCATAGGATCCAAGCTTAAATGGGAAAGAAAGTCTGACCCTCCTGCCCATTTTACAAATAAGGAAACCGAGGCCAGAAAAGAGAAGTTCCTTGCCCAAAATCATGCAGTCACTGGCACTCTGAAACTCCAGTGTGTGAACTATTTAAAGCATAAATTTACCTGAGCTTCATCACTACTGAAAGAAAGAATTCAAGCTGCAAACTGCCATTTTCTTCTGGGGATGTTAAAAACTCATTTGGGTAACAGCTTGAGGATGCAGCCACACTCTTGAGACTCCAGAGTCTGCTCCTGGTGTTCACTGATAGCCTGCTGGTGGTCTTGTGCCTGAACAACCACTTGTACCATCTTCAAATAGAGTGGGGAGTTCTTTGGACTGTCTGGGCTCCCTTAGGAGGGCTTTCTCCCTCTCTCCATGAAGCTTAAAGGACACATTTTCATCTTCTATCCTTAAAGAGATTAAAGAAGGTGTTTTCCACACTCATGCCCAGTTGGAATCCAGGAGATGTAGACATCCTCTACTATTTGGCGGCGTGAAGTTGGGGAGGAGGGGGTGGGGTGGGGAAGAGAGAATGGGGGAAGATCCCACTGCTCCTTGCTTCTGACTGCCTTGTAGGTGCTCATCTCAGCCCAATGCAGAGTCTCCCAATGACCATGGTCCAATCAAAAGGCTGCATGAAGGCACCTGTTCTGCTCTTGGAAAGTGAGCCTGTTCCAGCTTTTGCTCTGTTTCTTCTGTTCACCTCTCACCTTTTACAGGACAAAGCCAACGGCATAGCCCAGCATGTGAACTAGGTTATGAACATAATCCCCTCCAGCATGGAGGAGGAGGAACGACTGGGCCCGACTCCTCTAGGAGTACATTCACTACAAACTTTAAACAGGCTAAATGGGCAAGTGGTGGTGAGCAAGTGAATAAATAGCAATGTGGCCACGAGTCTTGGAGTCAACAAGACCATGTGGCCTGTGGGACCCCAGCCAAGACATTCTATTCCTCAAGCAATTCTCCAGAACTTGGAACATAGTAGGTACTTAATGCCTGCCCCTCTAAGATCATGAACTGCAGAAAAGTGAACACTGCATGTGAGTGTGTGATAGAATAGCACAACTGCAAATATAAACAATGTCAGCAAGAAAAATAAGGCTCCAAAGAGCAGCAAAAAACACACTGAAGGTCCAAAGGACCTGGATTCGAATCCCAATTCTGTCATTCATGCCCATGTGAATTATTTAGCTTCTCTGAGTCTCATTTTCTTTCAAATAGCAGGGTCAGGATGAAGGACTAAACACTTCTCCAGCCCCCATCCTCTCTCCATCCTCTCCCAAACAAAAATGAGGTACAAGAGACCCCCACCATTTGGTTTCCATCTATCTTTCTTTTTATAAAGATCTTTTTTATAAATACTATTTTCGGACAAAATAGACTCAGCACTTCACCTTCTGCAGTCCCATACTTCAACAAGTCATTCCCCAAGATTGGAAGGTGCCAATGTACTCACCTCCACCTGTCAGAATTTTCATCTTTCTTCCAATGCCAGCACTGAGGCCACCTCCTCCAGGAAGTCCTCTCTGAATCCTCCAGGGGCCAGGATTCTGCATATCTCAATTCTCTTCCCAAGGCTGGAGGAACTGGGGTATGTTTGTCACTCCAAAAAGGGATTCAAAGCAATACTACTACATACCTGTAGTATTGGCTAAGATTGGCTAAGATGACAGAAAAGGATAATAACGAATGCTGGAGGGGATGTGGAAAAACTGGGACACTGATGAATTGTTGGTGGAGTTGTGAATGGATCCAACCATTCTGGAGAGCAATCTGGAATTATGCCCAAAAAGTTTTCAAACTGTGCATACCCTTTGACCCAGCAGTGTTGCTATTGGGATTATATCCCAAAGAGATTTTAAAGGAGGAAAAAGAACCCACATGTGCAAGAATATTTGTGGCAGCCCTCTCGGAAGTGGCCAGAAACTGGAAACTGAGTGGATGCCCATCCATTGGAGAATGGCTGAATAAATTATGGTATATGAATGTCATGGGATATTACTTTTCTGTAAGAAACAATCAGGAGGAGGATTTCAGAGAGGCCTGGAGAGGCCTCTGAAGAGAGCCTCACCATGAGCTGCTGCTGAGGGAAATGAGCAGAACCAGGAAGTCATTATACACTTATACCCATTATACAAGAATATTAAACGATCAATTCAGATGGACGTGGCTTTCTTCAACAATGAATTGATTCCGACCAGTTCCAATTGTCCAGTAATGAAGAGAGCCCAGGGAGAGACTGTGAGAACTGAATGTGGACCACACCACATTTTCACTCTTTTTTTTGTTTTTGTTTGCTGGCATTTTTATTTTCCTTCTCAGGTCTGTTTTTCTTGCTAGAGCTGATTTTTCTTGTGCAGCAAGATAACCGTATGGATATGTATACATATATTGGATTTAACATATATTTTAGCATGTATTGGGCTACCTACCATCTAGGGGAGGGGATGGGGGGAAGAAAGGGAAATTTTGGAACAGAAGGTTTTGCAAGGGAAAACTACCCACGAATATATTTTGTAAATAATAAAAAAGGAGGCTATCAAAAAAAAAAAGGGGGGGGGGACTCAGGTCACAGGAGTAGCCCAGTGAAATGTAAGTCCCCAAAGGACCGGCCTTGTTGGGGTTATCTTTGAGTCTCAACCCCGAGGACAGTGCCCAGCCTGCTGCAGAGTCTTAGTAAACATTCATTCATTAATAACTGACACTCACACCCTCCTCTAATGTTCCTCTAGGATTTTATCTGTCTCTCTCCTCTGTCCCTATAACACTCCCCCCAAAATACTTGTACCTCCTCTTCCACAAGCCCACTGTGAAGAAATCCCTTGTAAATTTTGAAGGACTCCCCTTTATTTAACAACTCATATGTCTCAGATACTTCCTACTTGTGCAACCCAGACAAACTACTTATCTTTGGTTTGCCTCGTTTTCCTCACCTCTAAAATGGGAGTGATAATAATAGCACCTACCTGAAGAATGTTGGGAAGAATGAGGTAATATTTGTAAAGCACTTAGCATGGTACCTGGCACAAAGTCGGCATTATGGAAATATTAGTTAAGGTTATTAATGATAATTTTACATAATTTTACATAAAATGTCAAGACATTCAACATAAATATACAATTATGGTATATATGCAACATAAGTATAAAATTATGGTTATTAATGATAATTTTATATTTATGTCAAGACATATTCAACATAAGTATAAAATTATCATTAATAATCATAGATAATATTTCCATATATATGAATATACATATTATATATATATATTTATATACCTATTATTTCCCCCAATTAAATGCAAACTCTTAAGGGTGAGAATTGTATCCTTCTCTGCACCTAACAGAATACTTGCTACTCTGTAGGTGCTCAATAAACACTTGTCGGTTGATTGCTGTTGCTGTAGCAACATGTAATTGTTACTGTTTTTTCACCAGCATTATTCTTTTCATCTTGTCTTTGACAGAGGTTAGATGGAAAAGGTCCAGGAACAGATTACAATCTTACTTTTTTGTATTTGACTGAACAACTCAGGTGGATACAATGACTTTAATATTCAGTGAACTACAGTTCAGGAAGATACAATCACTCTCTTGTTGCTATTCAGTTGGAAACAAAGTTTCATAAATTGTTATTCAGGTGGATACCATCATTGTAATGGGAAAAGTTTCCAGAAGGAAGCTCACTCTCTGTAGAGACACTGAAAACATCCTTGGACAGACAGCTCCCAAAGCTTATACCTGGGGAGTGACCAAAGTGTGGCCTTTGAGTTGTGCTATCTCTTAATTGTTGTTCTCAAATATTTTATGGGTCAGCATCATACCCAGGTGGTTGTCAGTAGCAACCTATGGGAGACAATGATGCTGTCTCAGGGAAGACCTGTCAGTGACCATGTTTCACCATCTGTTGGATTCTTGAGGATATTGGGGATTGGATTTATAGTCTGGGAATCAGTTGTCAGTTCATGAAGGATAATGAGTTCTGGATTCAGAATTCAGTCACTAAAGTCAATCTTTTTAGCTATTCAGTCAAGGCTGATTCTTTTTTTTCCACCTGTGGTGATAAAAATAGATTTCTCCCATTTTATTTTATTTTTCAGAGGCAATTGGGGTTAAGTGACTTGCCTAAGGTCACATAGCTAGGAAGTGTTAAGTGAACTCAGATGCTCCTGATTTCAGGGCTGGTGCTCTATCTACTTCGTCATCTAGCTGCCCCTTTGTCCCATTTTATTGAAAATTCTACATCTGTCAATAAGTCTGAAAGTCTCTAAGAATGACCTTTCTGTGGGTCAGTATCAATGAGCCGGTCTGACATTGCTATCATAAATATCTGTCTGTCAACAAACAAACCCATATGACTCAACCTTGTCACTTGTCAGATGCTTCTATGTTGACACGTTATTATTATTTTTATGACTGGTTATTATTATATGGAAACTCCCTTCGCCAATGCAGATTGCCACTTCATTCATGACTCCATACTTAGAGGATTGCCTGAGGCTCGAGTGACTTGTCTGTTGTCACACAGCTGGTAAATGTTAAAGTTAGGACTCAATTATAGATCTTCCTTCCTCCAAGTCCAGCTCACACCTGGCTGCCTCACATGATAGGCACTTAGTCAGTCCCATCCAAACACGTAAGCCCTAGAAGTTCTCCTCCTAGGAAAGCCTTCTTGGCCAAACTCAAACCACCAGTAGACACCATGGTGTATGGGTGATTGGAACCAAAATGAGAGGCTTGTTTAGACAAGCCAGGAGCCTTTATGAGATTTCTCTTTATTTTGCCATTCATTCACCTGTTTGCAAAGCACCTACTATGTGCAGGCTCCATGTCTGGCAATGTGAATACAACCTGCCCCCAAGGCAGCCCATACAGAATTCCTCCTCCTGAGGATCACCCTTCCCCTGGCTCTTGGCTGCAGAGGACAGAGATAACCTCCAATGGGTACACACCTGCTCAACCTCACCCACAGGCTCCAAGATGGCCGTAATCAGGAAGGAATGAAGACATGTTGTGGTTTCAAGGACAGAGCTTGCACAGTTTCCTGCGCTGATGCTGATGCTGCTTCTGGGAGACAATGGTCCTTCCTTCTGTGTTTAGGTGGATCCCTGGTTCAGTCCAGATAGAGTTATGGGCAGCAGATGACTCCTCTTCCTCCTCCTCCTTCTCCTCTTCTTCCTTCCTCTCTTCTTTTATCTTCTCCTTTCTCCTCTCCCTCCTCTCCCTCCTTCCTCCCTTCTCTCCTTCTCTCCCCTCCCACTTCCCTCTTTTTACTTCTCCCTTCCTCCTTTTTCCTTTTCTTTTTTTCCCCTCCCCTCCTCTTCCTCCTTTTCCTCCCCCTCCTCCTTGTTCACACACAAATAGCTGAGTCCCTTAGGAGACCCTACTAAGCTTGCAATGGTTCTTCTTAGATGCAGAGGGGGCCTGATCCCCTTTATTTTCTAGTTCAGGGAACTGGACAGCCAGAGATTGTCAATGATTTGTGCCCTAGGGACCACATGACAGAGGCAGAATTCAAATGATGAACAGCTGTGTCCGGGATGCTCCCAGTGCAGGAGAGAAAGCAGAGGCAGCTTCTTCCTGATCTTCTAGATGGCAATCCACATCCTCCCTTCTACCTTCTTAGATTCTGTCCAGTTCTAATCTTTCCTTCACCCCCAGACAACAAAATAGAAAATCCCTCATTTCTAAATACAATTACAAATTTCCATCTCCCTTCCCATCATCTCCCACTGCCATCTGATGTACTTTTGCCAAGGAGCATCTATATCTACTTAAGGGATGTTGGGAAATCATTTAACCTAAGTGCTCCTCACTCCCCTTATCTATAAAATGGAGTGTGAGGTGGCATTTGACTAGGTTACTGTAGAGTTCTTGAATTGTGAGGGTCCGGTCGTCTGCTCAATTATAATCCTTCTCTGGGAGGAGATCTATAAAATCTTTTCCTCTGTGTGCAGGTTTCTTGGGAGCTCTGAATCTCCTCCAACTCTTGTCCTTCCTCAAATCAGACTGGTCTCCTTTCAGCCTGCCTGGCGTCAAAACTTTATCCCAGAGTTGATTTTCTCAGACCCAGTGCTGCCCTTCTTTTATCCTCCCAGAGAATAGGCATGTGAGAATACTTCCACCGATGAACGTGCTCCTCTTAGAATTCCTAAGGTGTAAACTCCCTTTAAAATCCCAAACCAAAGGTCTGAGCCAGAGAACTGTCAAGTCAACCTGAATTCTCACCTTGTCACTGTCCAGACAACCTGGGTTCTCACCTGGTAATCCTAACAGGTGACTTCTGGGATTCTTTCCAGAAGAAATCTGTGGTCTTGTGATCTATATTTCATCTGGCTGAAGGCCCTCAGACACTTATTCAACAAACATTTATTAGCTGCCAGATGTGTCCTTTGGAGCAATTATTAAGCACCTATTATCAGGTAGGCATTGTTAAGTTCTGAAATTACACAAAACCATTCCTGTCCTTGAGAATTTTATCATCCTCATTATGACAGCCAGGGAAAAATCCCTATCCAATTGGCTTACCACTCATAAACTTAGGCTCTTTCAAGTGTGGCAACTCCCTCTACCTCATCACAGGGTTGTTAGAGAATCAAATGAGATAATGAATGCAAAGAACTTTGCAAATCTTAAAGTAATCAGTAAAGAGCAGCCATCCTTGGAGATTTTTTTTATGATTATTGGGAAGATTTCCATATTTATTCCGTATTTCATACAGTCCATATTTATGCAACTTCCAATGATTGGGGATCAAGTCTAGCTTCTGAATAACCTGGCAGTCCCAGGCCAGTTTTTACAACTGCCAGGAAGGTGCCCCCCCTGCCTTGGGAGAAAGCCTTCTGCCACCACACCTTCCTTTTACTGATGAAGTCACAGATCTGGACCAACACATGCTACTTCCTCCCATTGTTCTGGGCTGCTTCCTTATCAGTGTGGCTCATAGTACCCAGAGGCTAAAAGACCTAGGTTCCCATCTGCTCACAGTTTGGGCTTCAGTTTCCCTATTTGTTGCTTCTGTGGGCTCTTAGATCCCTTCCATATCTAGGATTATAACTCTAGGATCTTCCATTCCTTCACACACTTGAGGACAGCCATCATGTTTTCCCAGAATCTCCTCTTCTTCAAGCTTTCATCCTTTTCATTCCTTTAGCTGTGGCAGGGACATGTCCATTCTTTTCTCATATCTCTTTTGTCACAAGTCATGAGCTTTGGGGGACAGGGTAGAGCCATAGGCCTCCCCCAAAGCACCCATGTAACCAAGATCATGCCTTGGGCACCCCTCCCTTTCCATCAGAAGTGTTGACTAGACTATCCCCAGATTCTCCACCAAAAAAAAAAAATTCTCAGAATTTCCTGAATCTGCTAACAATCAACAATAATCTGGCAAATTGAATCTCATAAAGTGATCAGGTATGGATTTCTCATTTCTGAACTTTGTTCTTTCCCCAAAGGGGCAAATTGCGACTCCCTTCAAAGGAGTTGAGTTGTGCTAAGTGAGCTGTGGGAAGGGAAAAATAAATGAAGGTAACTCACCTGGCCAATTAAGCTGAGCACTTGGTGAGATTTATAGATTCAGAGCTGTAAGGGACCTTCGGGACCATCTAATCCAATCCCCCCATTTTACGGATGAGGAGTTGAGGCAAGAACTTGAATCCAGGTCCTTTCATTGCAAATCTCCCTTCTTGTCATGAGCTGGTTCTGCCAGGGCTCAAGTGGGCCACACCAGAGAGGGAGATAACTAGTGCTCTCTCTGAAGAGGATGAAAAAAAGTGTAAGTGACCCTTTCTTGTTTGTTTTTCTTTATTTTTAGTATTTTTTGAGTTCCAAATTCTCTTCCTTACTCTCCCACCCATTGAGAAGGCAAGTAATATGATGCCCATTATATGTGTGAAGTCGTATCAGTCCTGGAATGAACCTTTCTTTGAAAGGAGAACTTTTTTTTTTTTTTTTTATTCTCAATTACTATTTTTTTTTTATTTTATTTTATAATTATAACATTTTTTGACAGTACATATGCAAGGGTAATTTTTTACAACATTATCCCTTGCACTTACTTCTATTCAGATTTTTTCCCTTCCTCCCCCAACCCCCTCCCCCAGATGGCAAGCAGTCTTATATATGTTAAATATATTACAGTATAATTTAGATACAATATATGTGTGTAGAACCGAATTTTTTGTTGCACAGGAAGAATTGGATTCAGAAGGTAAAAATAACAGTTTACATTCATTTCCCAGTGTTCCTTTTCCGGATGTAGCTGGTTCTGTCCATCATTAATCAATTGGAATTGGATTAGTTCTTCTCTATGTTGAAGAAATCCACTTCCATCAGCATACATCCTCGTACAGTATCATTGTTGAAGTGTATAATGATCTTCTGGTTCTGCTTGTTTCACTCAGCATCAGTTGATGTAAGTCTCTCCAAGCCTCTCTGTATTTCTCCTGTTGGTCATTTCTTATAGAACAATAATATTCCATAACATTCATATACCATAGTTTACCCAACCATTCTCCAATTGATGGACATCCATTCATCTTCCAGCTTCTAGCCACTATGAAAAGGGCTGCCACAAACATTTTGGCACATACAGGACCCTTTCCCTTCTCTAGTAGTTCCTTGGGGTATAAGCCCAGTAGTAGTATGGCTGGGTCAAAGGGTATGCACATTTTGATAACTTTTGGGGCATAATTCCAGATTGCTCTCCAGAATGGTTGGATTCTTTCACAACTCCACCAACAATGCATCAGTGTCCCAGTTTTCCCACAGCCCCTCCAACATTCATCGTTATTTGTTCCTGTCATCTTAGCCAATCTGACAGGTGTGTAATGATACCTCAGAGTTGTCTTAATTTGCATTTCTCTGATCAATAGTGATTTGGAACACTCTTTCATATGAGTGGAAAGAGTTTTAATTTCATCATCTGAAAATTGTCTGTTCATATCCTTTGAGAAAGGAGAACTTTTTTGAGGTGCACACTCTGCAACCCCTTTCAATGGGAACTTTCTCTAATTCTTTATTGGATCAGGAAATGGTCCATACTTAACTTTCCTACCTTGAAACAGAGAGGACAATGAGAGGGAGCCTTGAGGCGGGCTCTTACTGGATTCTCTATCAAAACTGATAATCCTGGATTAATAGCCAGTCCCCTGGGGTAAAAGAACAGAAACCTAAGGCAGAGATTGATTAAGAATAAACTCTGGGAATAAAACCTGAAGTAGAGGACCATTGGTCCAGCAACATCAGCCAAGAATACTCTCAGCTAAGAACTATCAGAGAATCTTAAGTCCCAAAGGGGAAGAGGCCATGGAGTCCAACCTTTGTCTTATAAATGAGAGAAGTGAAGCTCAGAGGACAAAAGTGACTTCCCTAAGGTCCCATGGTAAGGGGGATCACAGACTTAGGGCTAGAAGGGATCCAGAGGTGAGAAGCCAATCAACCAAACTTCTCATTCTACAGATGAGGAAAACTTGCCAAGGTCACGCAGGTCCTAGTAGAGATGACAGAGGCTATCTAGGCTAGCCTCCTCATCCAACAGATGGAGAAATTAAGGCTTAGGCAGGATAAGTGACTTATCTGAACCTAGCTTTCCTAATATTGGACTAACAACCAGCACTACCCACCATAATAGGATTTAGAGACTTGTGGTGTATGACTGGCTTTTATCTTTCCTTAATTATTCAAGATCAGGTTTTATATATGATAATTTATTATTATATCTCTCTCTATATGTGTGTGTGTATATATATATATACATATATATATATATATATATATATATATATATATCAAGATTCAGCTCTACAGTTCCCTGTAGAGACTAGAAGAAAAGTCCTATAAAGTCTCAAAAGGGGCTTACTTCAGAGGCAGAAAAAAAGGAAATTATATTCTTCCTTAAACAACTTGGGGATAAGAAACAGGTGGCTAACATTTCCACATCCCCATGAGAACGGCACAGTTTATTAAACATACAATCTCACTAGATTCTCCTAATCACTCTGGCAAGGGGGGCTAACATTATCCCCATTTTATGGATGAAGAAACTGAATCTCAGGGACTTAGCCAGCATCACACAGATTCAGGTCTGCAGGGTTCTAGATCCAGCCCCTATTTTGCAAGTACTTTCCTTTCTTCCTCACCAAAGTCAGAGAGAAAATTTGTTACTGGAGAGACAAGAAAAAAATCAGTCCTATGGAATATCCCAAAGAGCTAGAGGGGGGCAATATGGTGGTTCTTACTGATGGAAAAATAATGTTTGTTTGGCACTGAAACTCTGAATCTGAATTAACTCAGACTGACAGCCCAGAATAAGCAGAGCTAGGAAGGTCAAAACAGTCATTAATCAAAGAAAAGCTGGTCTTTATCACCAGGAAGGAGAGAGCAGATTCTCTCTGTCTCTCTCTGTCTCTCTCTGTCTCTCTGTCTCTCTCTCTCTCTCTCTCTCTCTCTCTCTCTCTCTCTCTCTCTCTCTCTCTCTCTGTCTCTCTCTCTGTCTCTCTGTCTCTCTCTGTCTCTCTGTCTCTCTCTGTCTCTCTCTGTCTCTCTGTCTTTCTCTGTCTCTCTGTCTCTCTCTGTCTCTCTCTCTCTCTCTCTCTCTCTCTCTCTCTCTCTCTCTCTCTCTCTTCTCTGTCTCTGTCTCTGTCTCTGTCTGTCTGTGTGTGTGTCTGTGTGTGTGTGTGTTTGTGTGTGTCTGTCTGTCTCTCTGATTCAGCTTTCTTTTTCTCTGTGTCCTTCTTTCTAGGGGGTGGGATGAGTTAAGGTGATTTCTGTTCCGTGAGCACACATAAATCATTCTATTTCTTGCAATCAAAGACAGGGGAGTGTGTAAGATTAGAGCATACTGCTCTGCCAGGTTAGGATGGGCTTTTTGCTGATTCTTGGCAGAACAGCAAGGCATCTGGTGGACTATGGATGCTGAGACTCAGAGCACACATGCAGGAACATCTCTTACCCTATCTCTGAGTCCCAGTTCACAGACTCAGATTTCCACATAGAAATGACCTTGGAAGTCACCCTTCTGGTCCAACCCACTCATTTTACCTTTGAAGAAATTGACTTGCTCAAAGTCACACCCGGCAAGGTAGGTGCTACAAGTGTTCTTGGTCCCATTTTAGAGGTGAGGAAACTTCAATGCAGAGGAGTTCAGTGTCTTGCCTGAGATGACATAAGTAGTTAGTTGCAGAAATGGGTCTTGAAATTAGACCTGATTTATACATTAAACTAATTAGAAGGACTCTTAACTTGAACTCTGGCACTATCCAGAAAAGCTCTTCAAACAATAGCCTCCGATTTTCCAGTGGCCTTATTTTAGAAGTAAAATTCCTGAGATCCACAAAGGGGGAACCTAATCCTGCCTGGATTTGTCCAAAGATTAACAAGAGGAAGGGGGCAGTTCTAAGTTCTGGGACTTCTGGAAATGTCTCATTGTAGGTTAATGTGGGGCGCCCCCTTCTGGTGCTGGGATGCTGTGCAATCCCCACAATACAGGCAGTTTCCTCTTGTAAAATCCTTTGGGTGCAAATTCCCAACAGCCTTAGAGATGTCTTTATGATATCTTTACAATAAGGCTGTTTAAATACAAAGAATAGAGGAGCAGAAATTTAGTGTCAGGAGAGACTTTAAACAAAATCCACTTTATACAGAGGAAAACTCAGGGTCCTTCTCAAAGGAAATCTGAAAAAGAATCCAGATCCTACAGGAATAGAAGCATGGGGCAGATAGCTTGGCCATTGGTCTAGAGGGGCACCTCAGTTCCCTTGACTGGTGCTAAGAACATAGTAACTACAGCTACCTGCTCAGATCTGGAGGAAATCCAAGATCTCTTCTGTGTCCAGTGCTCACCCTCTGTCCAGCCAAGCCTCATGTCCCATTTGTATCATGTCAGAGGTCATGACCTCTCTCATGGCCATCCTCGTAGAAAGGGGAGAGACTATGTTCTTCACTCGAATAGCCCTGGAAAGAGCAGGGGTCTGGAATGGTTTTGGGCAAATGTCATCATCTCTCTGACACTCAGATCCAACATCAGGAAAGCAGAAGGACAGTCCCAGCTATAAGGACCAACATACAGGATGAAGCATGACTGCTGGAATCAGAAAGACGAGAGTTCAAATCCTGCCTGAGAAGAGCTGCCTGTTTAGGTATTTCATCTCCGGGCCTCTATTCTGTCATCTGCAAAACTGAAGTTGTTTCTTTATAGAATGAGAGATTCCTTGCTGCTTCACTCACTGGCTGAAAGCAGCCACCATCCAGAAAGCACTTCCGTTATCACTCAGCCATTTCCAATCATGTGAAACCCCAAACGGGGTTTTCTTGGCAAAAATCCCATACTGGTTTGTCATTTCCCTCTCCAGCTCATTTTATAGATGAGAAAACTGAGGTAAACAACCCACCCATCACTCTAACCACTGCCCCACCCAGCTGCCCAGAAAGCACTTTACAATTCCTCAAAGCCCCTCATAATTACATGGTCTCATTGACTTCTCAAAATCTCTGTGAAATCAATATTCCAGGCCTTATGATACCCAATTGACAACTGAAGCAAGTGAGATTTAAAGGACCGTGAGTGCTAAGCAATAAGCCATCAAGGTAGGATTCAAAGGCAGATCTCTTCTAGTTCCCTCCTGCAAAGCTGCCCAGAGGCTGCTCTGTTTTGGGTAGCCCAGCAGGCCCAGGAGCTTCACATGCCTTTGGGTGAAATGCCTTGTGAATAACAAGAGGCAGCCAGACAGAGCAGTAGGCAGCCCATACAGGCATGATCTCAACAGAAGGAACGTGAATTCCAGTCCTGGGAACAGGATGATTAATAGCATGGCAACTAGGGCCTGCCCTGGGTCAACTGGAATCAACAAGCATTTACTAAACATCTATTACATGCAAGACATTGTGCTAAGCACTGAGTAGAGAAAGAAGAGCAGAACCTTCCAAGCCCTCAAGTCTAATGGAGGAAAATAGGCAAATAGAAGACACCGGTGACAAAGTAAATAAGGATTATCAGAGGGTGACAAAAAAGGAAAACAGACTGATTGGAGCTTGGAAGAGAGCTGGGAATGCCTAGAGACAAAGGCAAGAAAAGGAAGGATTCCAGGTGTGAGATCTGAAATGATGTTGCATTGAAGTACTTTGGTTATTTCACACAATGTGTTGCAAAATGATATCAGTGATGGAAATGTTTGGAACCTGAAAATGAGGAGAAGAAAGAAAAGAAATGAGCCCAAAGCATTCCAAAGTGAAAGGCCTGAATCCTCTGTACCACCATCAATCCCCCCACCTCCAGCTGTGTGCCATTTGCAATGAGAAATTATCCAACAATTTTAAAACGTCAAATATAGAATGACATTTCAAGACAGATTGTAGGACCTTTGCAGGATTCAGCCCAACTCAGAATACATCAAAAGAGGCCTCATACTAAGCATAGCAACAAAAATCTGCATTTTTAATTGGATAAATTTACCAGATTTTTCTCATTACCACAAAATACTGTGGATAGTGACTGCAGTAACAGAAACAAAATGAATATTCAAACAAAACCAGATGCTGTGTAATTGGGATGGCCATACTCTTCTGGAGAAAATATTAGGAAACATACCTCCTTCCTTTTCTTGGAGTATGGGGGGATTATGGGATAATCTCTCAACCATGATTGGTATAGGTTTATTGGTTTCCATGGTACAAAGGAAGATTCATTGCATGTAGGGGTTAAAAGAGATAGGGGTGAAATAGAAGTATATTTGGAAATGATAGGGATTTATTTATTAAAGTTTCAATAAAAGTTTAGTTTCAAAAAAAGATTTCAATTCAATTTAGTCTAGTAAATATTTATTTAGCACTTGCTATGTGCATGATACTACATCAGATGCTAGAAATAGCAAATAGGGGAAGGGGAAGCTGAGAATGCTTATGTAGTGCCCACTGTGGCATTGTGCCACATATGTGATCCTCACAATCACTCTGGAAGGTAGGTACTTTTATTGTCCCCTCTTTACAGTTGAGAAACCAAAGCACAGAGTGGTAAAGAGGTAGAGCAGGTCACACCGTGAATACTTGTCTGAACCTGAATTTGAACTCGGATCTTCCTGACTTGAGATTAAACGTTCTAGGCACTATGGTGTCACTTTGCCTCAATAAAAGAATTCTTGCCCTCCGAAACTTTGTAATTTACTAGTTGGATAAAATATAGAAATAGATATATTAATGTGTAGTAATTAGAGGACAGAGGAACACCAAGTGAAAAGTGGCCCAAGAGAAAGGTTGAAGGAAGCAAAGAATTCTGGGAAATAAGGATGAGGGAGGCACATGCCCAGTCTGAGGGATGAGATGGATTCAGAGTTTAGAGACCAGGAGGACAGTGGGGCTAGCCCAGATAAAGCAGGCAGGGCCCTGGTACCCAATCAGCCATAGAGGGCTTTAAATGCCAAATGCAGACTTGATATTTTAACCTGGAGGCAACAGGGAGCTGTTCAGGTTCTTTTTAAAAATAAATTTCTTGATATCTTTTAGTTTTCCATCATTCTATTCTTTCCCTTATTCAATCAACAACATGTGTTTTATGGCTTATTAAAAAAAAAAAAATTACACACAGAATCTTACACACAGGCTCTTCACACAACCCTGTAAGGTAAACAGATAAAGTATTATTACTCCCACTTCACATATGTATAAGGTGAGGCTCAGAGAAGTTAAATAAATGACTCAGAATTAAATAACAACTTAAATAAAAGTTAAACAGTGGGAAGAGGCACTCTCTCCTTTCCCCTAGTCAGATCATGGTCCAAACAGCAAGTTGGAAGCCAGAAGATGAGGTAAGGCATAGGATCCCGGATTTAGGGCTAAAAAGAAGCTAATTCCTCATTAGATAGATGAGGAAACGAGAAAAGAAAGGAGCTTTGTTTTAATCAGTGCCTGTTGATTGATTGACTTTAAATTTCCAAAGTCTCGTAATTCACTTGACCCCAGATCTAGTGGGCTGTCACTTCCGACTGCTATGCTATCTCCTATTTATTCGCAAAGATCTTGAGCAGAAAAACAAACTAAATCCTGGGTCCAAGTCACTTCCCACAAATGGCCAAAGCCTCTGCTGTTTTTTACCCTGGGGAAGAAAAAGAAAGATCTTTCTTTCAGTCTTTGCAATGAGTCTCTTTTGCTCCTAGCCCCTTTAATCCACTCAGCTCCCATTTCCTCCAAAGGAGAAATAGCTACAGGATGTTCCTCCATGGGAGGAAGCCTCTTGTGTCCTCCTAAGCTAGAACATCACTCTGGTTGGTATAATGAGTCCAAATTTACCTCTCTGTGCCTTGTATTCCTCATTCTATCCTAGAGGGTGAAGAATAGGAAGAAAGCAGGATATGTTCTTTGCTCCCTTAATTCCTCTGGGCTTTCATTTACATTGTGCCCTATGACACCTGAAACCCTCCTTCCTTCTTTCTTTTTTTTCCTTTTTTGCTGAGACAATTGGAGTTAAGTGACTTGCTCAAGGTCACACAGCTAGGAAGTGGTAAGTATCTCAGACCAGATTTGAACTCAGGTGCTCCTGACTTCAGGGTTGGTTCTCTAAACACTGCACCACCTAGCTGCCCCACCTTTCCTTCTTTGGATATTAGCCCTCACCTACAGGGCCACCTCCCACACAAGGCATTCAATCAGGGCATTTTGCTACAGTCAATGGAATCCAATAATTAACCACCTTTCTTGCCTTTCCTGTTATCCTATCCACTCTTAATGTGTCTGACCCCTTGACTTCTTCACCGAAGCTAGCCGTGGCACTCTCAATCTGTATGTGTACAACCAATTTTTTTCACTTTTGTATAAATCTTTATATTAATGGTTATTAAGTGTCCTTTGATTACATTCATTTAATTTTTATCCAGTCAGGCTGCTTGGTGATCCTAATTCCATTACTGAACATCCCAACTTTGTGCCTGCAAATTTAAGAAGGATGATATTGTTCCCTTCATCCAGGCCGCTAAAGAACCTACAGCCAAGCACAGACTCTTGAGCCACTTGCCCCAAGCTGAAGGCAACGGCTTTCTCTTGTCATTTAATTTGCCTCTTGATTCCTCATTTATTATTTTTATTCCACCCTTCTTCTTATTCAGACATCTTCCAGGGAACTTATCCTTGTGGAGATGCAATCTATCAATTGTCTCTGCAGATGTAGCAGCCCACCCACTCATGCACTGGCTGTCCCCACCTCAGCAGCCATAGCTCCTGAAGACTCAAAACACAAAAAGTTCTGGCTACCACTGTCTTTGGTCTGACCAAATGGCTCAGTGTAGAGACTGTTGATATTTTATCGGTGACAATGCCTGGAAGAAGGGGTCTGATCTTCACTTTGCTGCTGCCTCCTAAGGACCACGAGGACATTCCTTCTAGTGGGCAGCTGAAATCACTTCCGAATATTGTCTTCCCTCACTGGATTGGGAGTTTCTTGAGAGCAGGGACTGTCTCCAGATTGTATTTTTATTTTTAGGGTTGGTTATAGTCCTTGACATATAATAAGTGTTTAATAAATACTCTTTCATTCATTCATTTATTCATTCCCACCTGGAGTTGCCTGTTATAGCTCAATCTCTTCCCAATCTGAAGGGCATTTTCCTTAGTAGAGAAAACAAAATGGAGCATCTTCCTTCGATCATTAATCCATTTCCCCAACTACCACGAGGATCAAAACACCAGTGGGCCCGCCATGGTTCTCTGCATCTGGGGATGAACATTGGTCTGCCCTTCTCAGAAGGATGCTCAGTTGTAAAACAGCCCAGGATCGGCTGCTTGGTTTAGCTCATGAATTTGGTGAAACCCAGTATTGCTTCACTTTTTTATTTGTTTCCTCGTTGCTTGTCCCAGTCAATGACTTCCCATGCCCTTCTCTTCCCCAGATCTCAGTTTGCCTCTCAGTAAAATAAGGAAATCACACACTAAGGCCCCTTCCAACTCCAGGCCTATGATTATAGGATTTGTAAGGCCTTTCTCAGTTCCAAATATCTGGAAGGTGCATTGATTAGGTAAGGGGGGGGGGAGCTCTAGTGAAATGGGTCTGCCTCATTCCTAGAGTTGGAGGTAAATATGTTGAAAAGCCTATGTGGCCAGGCCATTTCTGTGATTATCTATATTGATTTTGAGAATCCAGCTTTCCTGATGCAGGCAGGTGTGGTAGGCTCCCCAGCTAAGTCGAGTTAATCATCATTGGCTGCAAGCTTTGTCCGTCAATGTCATTTTGCCAATAGAAGTACTGGCCCATTGCCAGAACTCCCACATAGTTAAGAGAAACTACAGTGACTGGGAAGCAGGAAGACCAAAGTCCAGCCAGCAACTGTTTGGGCTGGGTGCTAAAAGTCAGGGAGCTGTGAGCTGGCCATGGCCCTTCCCCTTCAGAACCAAAGGAGGGCTCTGCACTCACTGCTTCAATGCAACTATTAAATGCCTTGTAATTGTGTGTGTGTGTGTGTGTGTGTGTGTGTGTGTGTGTGTGTGCATGTAAGCACACACGCCCTTCTCTTCCCAGTGGACTAAAAGTCCCATGAGGTATGGAAATGTTTTCTTAAACTCTGTGCTGTACCCAGTGCCAAGCACAGGGATTTGCATCTTTTCTTTGGGAAATGGAAGAAAAGGGTAGGATCAATCAAATGGCAATTTTGAAGTACCTACTATGTTCCAGGGATAGCACTGAAAGTATAAACACCTCAAGAATCAGCTCCTCAGGGAGCTCCCCATTTATTGCCACATGATCTCCTCAGAATACAGTATTCCCAGAGTAGAAAAACCCCTCTCCTGATATAGATGCAATGTGAAAGTCTTAGAAAGTGGCCTTTCACATTGAGAGATTAAATCACAGTTTTCCCAGATTTCCTGGTTCCAAAGGCATCCCAGAAGCCATTAGCCAAAACCAGACACTTTCTGTCTTTTTTAGAAAGCCCTCCTGAAAGTGACAATTGGGGACCTTCCTGTCACTTTTAGGTTCAAGTGTTTAAGAGGAGAGGTCTGCAGGGGGAAACAGAGACCTTAAGGCAAAGCCACCTAGATTGGATGCCTACATCACAGGCTTGGAGGAAGGAAGGGACCTTTGGGGCCAGCCTATAGCTGAGCAATCATCCCCTCCAAGCATTATCAGTGAGTGACTTTCTGCCTCTGCAGGAATACCTACATCAAGGAAGAGCCCTATCACCTCTCAGAGGAGCCCATTTATCCTTGGGACAGCTCCTATTCTCTGCTCCTAATTCTGAATCCTTCTTCTCCTCTGAGTCCTCAAACACTTTGAAGATTGCTGTTGTTTATCATGCCCCCAAGGCTTCTCTGATTTAAGGTCCCCTTCTCTAGGACCCAGGCAATCAGATTGGTGGCCAGAGTGAGCAAACTGACCCATTTAGGCCACTCTATTCACAGCTGATCCTAGACACCAGATCTACCTTCCCTCCATCTTCCCAACTATTCAGTTATCTGCTCAGGCCAACTCCTGTTTGTCCCCTCAGTACAAATCTAGTAATTCCACTGTCAACTGCTGGAGAAAACCATTTGTTTTAGAAACAATGGCAGATCATCCCCCTTTTATGGTTTTTCCTCTTTCTTCCAAGTTCATCCTGCCAATTAACTGAGCCCCAGGCCAATCTTTCTACAGTGTCACTTTTATTCCACCCCTCTCTCTGTTTTATGAGTCAAGACTATTCATAATTCTCCCTTTTTTTCTTCTGTAAAATTTCACAAATGAATTTATATACTAAAGTGGTGTTGCTCTTGGCTGCTATCGCTCTCCATTTGTCAAGGGGATGAGTGTTTGCTGATTGGTGTGGTTTCTAGGTTCTTTTGATCTTCTTGTTCTGATAATTACATTTATTAAACTTACTTAGTGATAGTCTCTGTTGTTATCTGTTACTTTATCCATTTCCTATGTTCAAGATCTAGATCTCATTTGGTTCAGGATTGAACTATTTTATAGACTTCTACTTGGAGCCAGTTTACTTATTTAACAATTCAGGAAACCGAGGCATAAGGTCATTAAAGTGTCTTACTGAAGATCATATGGATAAAAAAAATTCATATGATAAGATTAGATTAAGATTTGAATGGAGACTTCTGGCTCAAACCCACTGTTTCCTCCATACTGTGCTACTTCTTTTAAGACCAAGCCAAATCTCCTTATTTCATTCTTTCTCTACTGGAATTGATTTGATAATTTTTTTCTTGTCCATTAATGTTCTTACAGCACAGAGACTACAGATCCCCAATTCGCAAACTCATTTCTTATTTCTTAAGATGTCATCAGTTTGGGGCATCCAGGTGGCACAGTGGTTACAGCACCAACTTTGTCCAAGAACTTTGTCCAAGATCTTCTCTGATTTATTTTGGATGATCTTATTAAATTATTTGTAGAATTTCTTTCCCCTTCACCCATAGCAGTAGATTTTGAAAGTTAAGCTACAATTACCTTCACTTAGGACATTCGAATTCTTGCCTCAGAAACAGCACAGGTTGCCTGCCTCCCACCGTCAATGTGCATATCCAGGATGCACTTCTGTACCTCTGCCTTTTAGAATCTAAAATGCAAATGTCACCTCCTATATGGAGCTTTTCCTGATTTTGCCCTGTTGCTAATGCCAACCTCAAAAATACTTGTGATTTATTTTATACATAATTTATACTTGCATATACTCACATATCTTTTTCTCCCTTCAAAGAATATTGTAGATAGTTTTTATTTTTTCTTTTCTTAGCATCTTTGGTGCTTAGACTATTTAATAAATGACTGCTGATTGATTTTTAAAATAATTCATGAAATTATTAAATTCATTAAACATTAATTCAAATAATTTACCTTCCTTAGTAAAGATTTAAATTAATTGGAATGAAGTAACAAACTCCACATCCAGATAAGGTACTGATGAATTCTGAATGCAGACTGAAGGATATTTTTTCACTTTATTCTTTATTTTTTTCCTTTTGATTTGTATCTTCTTTCACAACTGTGACTAACATGGAAATGTGTTTTGCATGACAGCACATGTATGATCTATAGCAAAATGCCTATCCTCTTTAAAAGAGCGGAATAAAGGGGAGGGAGGAAGAAAAACAGAACTCAAAATCTTGTAAAAATTCATGTTGAAAATTGTCTCGACATGTTATGGGGGCTGGGAGGAGGGTAGTATTTACAAATACAATAAAATGTTCAAGGAAACCAAAAAAAAAAAAAAAAAAAACCCAAACAACCTTTCCCCTCAATCCTTCTAAATCTCTAACAAGAATCTTTGTTTGAACATTCATTTTCATTCCCTTTTCTTCTCACTTCTGGGGGGCAGCTAGATTCAAAGAGATAACTAGACTTCATGTCAGGAAGACAGACTCAAATCTACCTCAGTCATCTATTGGCAGCAGAACTCTAGGCAGGTCACAGCTTTTCTCAACATTAATTTCCTCATTTGTAAAATGGTAATTGGACCCTTATCAGAGTTGTGGGAGGGATCAAATGAACTGAAATATGTGCCGCATTTTACACATCTTAAAGTACTGTATAAATGTACTATATGCATACTATCTAATCTGCTTCCAATTTGTTATGATTTATTATTACTACTACTAAGTGGTTCAGTGATTAGCCTTCTGGGCCAGGAAGAATTCAAATCTGATCTCAAGCATTGACTAACTTTAGGACTCTGGGCAAGACACTCTTTCATCTGCTTCAGTTTCCTCATATATAAAATGGAGATGACCTTCTCAAGCTTCTTGTGAGATTCAAAAGAGATAAAGTGAGCACTGGGCTATCTAAATACTATTATTATTGGTATTCCCCCAAAGGAAAATTAAAAGGACCCCTACAACCCCAAATCTTTTAGGAGCAGTTTTTGTGGATAAAACCCCAAATCTTTTAGGAGCACTTTTTGTTGACAAAACCAAAATTCTTCTAGGAGTGCTTTTTGTGGGTAAACCCCCAAATCTTTTAGGAGTACTTTTTAAGGGATAAAACCCAAATTCTTTTAGGAGCACTTTTTGGGGATAAAACCCCAAATCTTTTAGGAGAACTTTTTGGGGATAAAACCCAAATTTTTTAGGAGCGCTTTTTGTTGATAAAACCCCAAATTCTTCTAGGAGCGCTTTTTGTGGGTAAACCCCCAAATCTTTTAGGGAGCACTTTTTGTGGGTAAAACCCCAATCTTTTAGGGAGCGCTTTTTGTGGATAAAACCCCAATCTTTTAGGGAGCGCTTTTTGGGGATAAAACCCCAAATTCTTCTAGGAGCACTTTTTGTGGGTAAAGCCCCAAATCTTTTTAGGAGCACTTTTTGTGGGTAAACCCCCAAATCTTTTAGGAGCGCTTTTTGGGGAGGCAAAGATTTGTGAACTAACTCTACTGGTCCCAAAGAGAGCATAAAAAAGGAAAAAGGCCCTACATGGGCAGAACTGTTTGTAGCAGCTCTTTTTGTAGTGGCAAGGACCCGGAAACTGAGTGGAAGCCCATCAGTTGGGGAATGGCTGAATCAATTATGGTTTAGGGATGTAATCTTTATTTTGCTGCAAGAAATGAGAAAGGAGATGATTTCAGAGAAACGTGGGGAGACTTGCAGGAACCGATGCAGAGTGAAAGAGCAGAACCGGACCGAGTAAGCACACCAGAGGTCCAATGGGACAAAGATAAGCACTTGGAAGGGCTCTCCAGGTAGCAGTGAGAGGCCAGGAAGGACCCTGCTCTCCCGCTCCGAGAGGTGATGGATTGAGGACGCAGAATGGGCCACACTGGACAGTGCGGGGGTTTTGTGGGTTTGACTCAGGTTGTTTGTTTACCAGCTTGTGGTCAGGTGGAGTGGGAAGGAGGGGAAAGTCAGCGCGCCTTCCCTGAAAAATACTATAAGATGGAGACCAGTCCGACTCCGTGGCGAGGTGGAAGCAGCGTTGGTTTGACCCGTTCCCTGCTGGATGTTTAACGGGCCCCTAGTACGCTCCTGCCGGCTGGGACAAGCGGGAGCGGGGCGTCGGAGCGGCCCCGGAGACTGCAGCACCGCGGGAACCCGGGACAGCCCTCCGCAGCGCAGGCCGAGCCCTGGGGTCCCCCGGGCGGTGGCTGTCGGAAGCGGGGTAGGGACGCAGGGCACGTCTCCCGTCCTCCCGGAGCCGAGAAGCGGCTTCCTGTTTTCTGCCAGCTCAAGGCCGGGCGGGGGTCCTGGGAGCAGCCCCGGCCCTCGGTCCCCGCCTCGGAGCCCCGGGCGGCGGCGGCAGCGTCCGAGGGCCCTTTCTCGGGCGGCCCCCGCCCCTGCGCTCTGGGGAAGAGCCCGCACTTTACCTGCCCGCGGCCTCAGGATGCTGCGGCGGCGGCCGCGGAGGGAGGGGAAGAAGGAGGGGAGGCGGGGCGGGGGCGGGGATGCAGGGGCGAGGGCGGGACCGGGCCGAGGAGGCTCCGGGGCGGGGCCGGGCCGGGGGCCAGAGAGTCCCGGGAGCCCGGCGGGGACAACGCTCCGGGCCGGCTTGGGCCGCAGGTGACCGGCCCAGCCGCTGTCCAGGGCTGCCCGGGAAGGAGCCGGCCGCCACCACAGCCTCGGAAAGAGGAGCAGGAGGCGGGGGCTGCCCCGGACGCCCGGTCGCGGTCGAGGAGAGCCCGGAGGAAGGAGCGGCAGCCCCGGGGGAGCCCGCAGCCGGCGGCGGCGGGGCGGGCAGTGGGCGCCGGGAGCCGCGGCTCTTCCTCGCCGAGACCCTCCGATGCCCGGCCGGACCGCAGGGGCTGGCCACTGACCCCGACCGGGGAACCTGCGCATCCCGAGCTGCCGGTGAGCAGACGTGTGCGTGCGCGCGCTTGCGCGGGGGGTTGTGTGTGCGCGCGTGTGTGTACGTTTATCGGGGTGCGCTTTCCTGCACTTAGGCATGTGTGACTCGTACTGAGGGGGGTGTCCCCTGCAGTTCCCCGTGCTCGTCCTTCTACCTGCGGGGCTGTCTGGACCCTGGCGTCCGCGTGGGTGCGTGCGGCCGTGCGCACCTGCCCGGATCCCTGGTCCGGCACTTGGGGCGGGGGGAGGGGGCGGAAGTGCGCTCCTTGCCGACAGCTAGCTCGCTCCCCCTGCGAGTGCCCGGGTGCCCGCATCCCCGGCGGGCAGGAGCCGAGGCAGGGGACTTCCCCAGCCCGCGGGAGGAAGGGGACGGGGGGGGGGGGGGGCTCAAGGTCACGCGCGCCCCGAGCGAGCGACGTGGAAGCGGGGCCCGCCAACTCCCCAGCCCGCCTGGACCCGGCCTCTGAAGGCCGTTCGTGAGAAGGCGGGCGGCGGGCCTGGGGGAAGGCGGGAGCACTTGGCCGTGAGCTGGGGCAGTGAGCGAGCAGATGTTGGTGATGAAACTTCCTCTGCGGTCCTCCAGGAGGGTGACCCCGGCCAGGCGGGGTCTGACACACGCGCGCGCGCGCACACTGCCCCTTAGCCTTGTGTGTGTGTGTGTGTGTGTGTGTGTGTGTGTGTGTGTGTGTGTGTGTGTGTGTGTGTGTGTGAGAGAGAGAGAGAGAGACAGAGACAGACTCCGAGGCAGAGACAGACAGAGCTGTGGGGGAGGGGGTATGGCGGAGAGAAGAAATCCCCGGGCCGAGGTGGCAGTTCCCGAGCCATTCCCCAAGGCTCCAGGGCTCCTGATAAATAATTGACACCCTGGCCAGCGCCAGCCGGGCCGCTGTGCTCGGAGCTGCTGGAAGAGCGCTCGGGGTTCTAGAGACTCCCCCGGCTGTTCTTGCCCTGCGCCCAAACCGCAGCCTGGAGGATTAAAAACAGCTGCTGCTGTGCTATGACACACAGTAACCGGGTGAGAGCCCGGCCTCCCCGGGGCACGGGGGTTAGAACTAGCAGGGCTGGAGTCCGAACCCCGCCCTCCTCATTCAGATGGGGACACCATTGGGGAGAGGCTCGTGACTTTCCTAAGGTCACGCAGTCCCACATTCTGGGGAGCTGCCGCCCGTTCCAGAGAGAGAAGGCCGCGTGGAGAATGGGCCTGGGCAGCCCACAGGACTGCTGTTTTGAAGAGTGAGCACTCTGATGGCCAAAGCCCCGCTGACAGAAAGGGGATGATGTCAGGGCAGGAGTTTTCTTTCTAGATCTAACGGCCTGAATGGTCCTGGTCACACTGGCCGGAGCCCGGGCTCCAGCGCCTTCCTATTATGAGCCCAGAGCTCCGGGCAGAGTGGATGGATGGCCAAGAGTTTTGCCGACCTTTTCTTCCCAGAGTTTTGTAAGATTTTTTTTTTAATGTGACTTTCCTGTCTCCCCTCATTATTTGTCTCTCCTTAAATTCTTCTTCTGCCCAAGTATTTCTGCTTCTCCTTATTCCCCTTTTCTCTCCTCTCACCCGTCCCTTTCCTCTCTCCTCTTTCCCCCTTGCTTTTCCCTCCCCTTCCCTCCCTTCCCTTCTCCTTTCTTTTCCTCTGCTGCCTTCCCTCTTCACTTCTCTCCTCTCCTTTCTTCCCCTCCTTGCCCCTCTCCTCTTCTTCCCTCTCCTCTTTTTTTTTTTTCTTTTTTCTTTCTTATCTTTGGGGGCCTTGCAGTCACTTACCAATTGACTGTTCCCAGCCAGGCTGCTAAATTTAGCTCCCACAATTCCACTCTCAGAGCAGCTGTGTCACCACAGCCAGCATTGACCTTCGCCATCCGAACCCTTGTTTTTCAGGGGAGAAATCTGAGGCGAATGATGGAGGACTGAGACCCCTGTTCCCCTCCCTCCCAGGGCAGGCCCTTCTCCTCAGGACACTAGGAAACCTTGTGGGGTTTCTGGGCTTATTTCAGTCTGCATCCCCTCCTGCCCTTTAACCTCACCAGCATTTACTTCTGATGGATTCTCTGCTGGACGATTTTCAGGTTGGATGGGGAAGCTGAGCCACGTCCCTTTGTTCAACAGGTCATTTAACAGACTTGGTCACTGAGGCTCAGAGAGGGGTGACCTACCCAAGGTCACCCAGCCACAATGGCAGAATTGACGTTTCAGAGCTGGAAGGCACCTGGGAGATCTCCTAGTCTAAAGCCAAGTCTTACAGTGAGCAAAGCCTGAGGTGAAATGGCTCCTGGTGGGAAGCGGCAGGATTAGAATTCAGCTCTGTAGGTGAATGTGAATGTCAGGGACAAGACTAGACTAGTCTTCCCTGCAGGGATTTTCCAGAGGCTTTGCTATTGCTGGCCCAGAGGAGGTACCTGAGAAACTTTCCTTGACTGACTGTGCAATCCCGGGGATGAGGAATGGAGAGTGGGGTGCCTCTCCACAGAGCCTCAGGGAAGGAGTGGGACTCTGGCCTCAGGCTCTGTGCACTGGTCAGGCTCTCTCTTTGCCTGATGGAGGGAGCGGAAGGCCACAAGCTCTAACTAGTCCAAACTTTGCACTTTACAGAGGAAGAAACCTTTCCATAAAAGGGGTTTAGCCTTGTTGTTTAAGAATGAGAAAATCAAAACTGATGGAAAGGTCATGGAGCAGGATTTGAACCCAGAGCCCCTAACTGCAGTCAGCCCACTCCACTGGGGGAAGGGGTTCTCCTTATGGAGACCAGCTGGATGAGCTTGGAGCGAAGGGAACCATTCCTTCCAGCCCCAGCCCCAGCTCATCCGCCTCGGGCCACTTTCCAAAGAGCCGAGATTCAGATTATTGTTAATATTCTCTGTATAATTATTTCCAGAGTTAAAAATAACCAAACGTGCATTCTTTCGGCCCGTTGGAGCACGTTGCTTAGCGACATGGGTTCAGGGTGAGTTTTGTGCTTCCTTTTTTTCTAAGTAGCCCCTTGTGTTGGAGAGAAGCAGCCTCCCCCCAGGCTTCCATGTGCTCCCCTGACTGTCAAAGGACTCTGACAATAAGTAGAAAAAGGGGTGGCCTGGGGGTTAGGAGAGCAGGGTCCAAATCCCCCTCGGTGATCTCTAAAGCCTCAGTTTCTTCATAGGGAGAATGGGGGGATGATCCTTTTCTTCCTACTTAGGGAATCTTAGATGGAACATCAACAGGGACCAGAGACCTTGGATCTTGCCCCACCATTTTAAGTCAGAAAACTGAAGCCCAAAGGAGATCAGTGGTTTTCCCAACACCGCTGGTCTAGTGAGAGGCAGATTGGAACCCCTTATTTCACATCCGGCTTGTTCTCCTGTCCCTTGCTTCCTTCCCAAGGGTCATTGGAGGAGAGGAATTTGTCTAAGGCTGGGAAGACGTGAGAAATTTGTCCTCAGCCACTCCTCCTTGCTGGAATGAAGGCCTCACTACTTTCCTTCCTTCCCCATTGCTGCTGCTGGCGTCTCCATGGAGCCCCTGGTCTCCCCTAGCTCTCTGCCTCCATTTCCTCAATGGATCCCCCAAGAGAGTTGGGGAAGAAGAGGTTGGGTACAGGAAGACTGAGCTAGGTCCCAAGCTGGGGCTCGTCCTGATGCCTGAGACAAGGAGTCTGAAGTCCTGGTTTCACATCCTTGCTTTGTCACAAATTACAACGGTGGGCAAGACCTTGATCTTCTCTGGACCTCACTTTTCTGACCTTTTTATTGGGGGCAGAGATCAGTCTAGAGGTTTGGCGTAAGGAGAAATTTAAGAGGAGAAAAGGAAAAATAGAAGAGCAAAGCTTGGATATGGGATTTAGTCTGTGTCAGGGTGGGCTAGATGGGGGACTAAGAGGAAGCAGGGTTGGAGGAGGCTAGATGGGTCTGAGGGGGCTTGGCTCTGGAGAGCCTTGAATGCCAGGAAAGAAAATTGAATTGATAGGCAACAGGGAGTCATATGGGGTTTACAGATGATGAAAGGACATTTAGGGGCTGGGTTACATTGGGTAATGGAGTCGGTATCCAAAAAGATACCAGTGAATCTAGTATGATAAAAATGCATAGAGACAAATGTCAAGTAGTATACTTGGGTCCAAAAAATCAACTCCATAAATCCCGAGATAGGGAAGCTGTGGCTTCCCAGAAGCTAGTCTGCAAAATCGTTGGACATTTAAGCCCAAGTCAAATATGGAATTAGATTGTTCTCTGGGGGGTGGTTGTGGCAAGGAAGTAAGCATGGGTTCTCAAAAGCTCCACTAGGAGAGCTCATAAGTTCTGGGTGGTCCGTCGTTACTGGGAAGCTTCAGGGATGAGCTTGGGGTCAGCTGACTGTGTCTACTTTTCAAGGATCATTCCAGCCAAGGATGGGAAAGTTTTCTCCCCAGCATGCTGCTCACAATTCCTTGTGTCTTGCCCCTGATATTGCAGAGTATTTAAGAACCTGGGAAGTGATAGTGCTGTATCCTCTGGTCTGATCAGAACACATCTGATGGGTTGTATTTAATTCTTGATAATCTGGGATCATTCTGAAGAGTTCATTCAGGATGGTGAGGGACTCTCAGAACATGGCATGAAGTCCCTGGGGCTTCGGAGTGGAGATTTCAGGCTGGATGCCTACATGTGGTCTCCCTTCTTAGTAAACTGGGCTATTTCCTGTTCTCTGTGTAGAAACATTAAAAAACCTCCATGTTTTAGATTCTCCAGGATTATTAAGAAATAATATTTCTGGGCAGTTAGTTGGTGGAATGGATAGAACACCAGCCTTTAAGTCAGGAGGACCTGAATTCAAATCTGGCTTCAGACACTAACACTTCCTAGCTGTGTGACCCTAGGCAAGTCACTTAAACCCAATTATCTCAGCAAAAAGGAAGGGAGGGAGGAAAGGAAGGAAAGAAGGAAGGGAGGGAGGGAGGGAGGGAGGAAAGAAGGAAGGAAAGGAAAAAAGGAAGGAAGGAAGGAAGGAAGGAAGGAAGGAAGGAAGGAAGGAAGGAAGGAAGGAAGAAAGAAAGAAAGAAAGAAAGAAAGAAAGAAAGAAAGAAAGAAAGAAAGAAAGAAAGAAAGAAAGAAAGAAAGAAAGAAAGAAAGAAAGAAAGAAAGAAAGAAAGAAAGAAAGAAAGAAAGAAAGAAAGAAAGAAAGAGAAGAGGGAAAAAGAATATTTCTTTATTCTAAAATACCCTTTTCAAAATCTTTGGAAAAGCCTCCAGAAGGGCTTGTATAGGTTAAGGACCAGCAGACCTTCCTTAAGGACATGAGTTAAGAACCTACCCCAGGAAGTATTTGGAGCCAGCGCCTCTCAAGGGGAAGGCTCCTCCTCCTTTGGAAGGGAGGTATCCTCCTTCCTCAATACCATTTATTGCTCCAAAGGAGAGCCCAAGAGGGGATGAAATGGCAACTCTTGTCATTCTGGAACACTTGCTCAAACTGATGTGTTCCATATTCGGATTCTTTTTCTTCAGGATTCCTCTAAATGTTACCTGAGAGAGTCATGTCTTAGGGAATTGAGTCCCTAACTGGGGACGTGTTGGGGCGTGTTTGTATGCTAGAACTACTTGGGTATGTGATTCATGTTAAGTTAAATGAAGGCATTCTGCTCACCTTGAGCCTATGAGCAGAATGTAGCATTGCACTAATATGAGGATTCACGGTGTTCGGAGATCCTTGAATGTCCCATTTCACCGGCCATCTATGTGCCCTCTAGCAAGGATGTAACTCCCTTCTCTGGCTCATGGAGTCCCCAGCTGGCCTCTGTTCGAGGGGGCCTTTCTGAACCCCTCAGACTTCACTGCTCCATCCCTCTGAAAAGCGCTTGGTTTGCATTTTTTACCTGGCGGTGTCCGTATTTAAAACCCCCCGTAGAATGTGAGCTTCTGGAGGACAGGATCAGCGGGATTCACTTTGTGCCTGGGAGGTGCTTAATAAATGTATCTGGACTAAATGATTGCAGCAGAAGGGATTTCTGTTCTGAGATAGGCCAGACTAGCAGTCCCTCCCAAAGGGGGTGACATGGTGGTCAAAGCTGTCCATGGCTGCTGTCCCCGGATAGGGACTGAGGAGCTCCATCCTAATGCCCCGCACTGTGCCCTGAGCAGATGTGCCAGGATAAAGAAGGATGTGTGGCAAAAAGCATCCCACTGCGCTGGGAGGAGGGGGAGGGTGACCCCTGACTGAGATGGGGGCGAGGGGTGCCCATTCTCTCCAGTGCCAAGCACGGCCTTTCAAGGCAGGGACACTTCTTTTTTTTTGCTTCAAAGCCCCCATACCTGCCAGTGTGTCTCAAAGGACTTAGAGCTCTGCAGAACCCTGTGAGGGAGGTAAGGCAGCTGCTATCTCATTTTACAGAAGAGGAAACCGAGGCCCCGTGAGTGAGGGTTATAGGGCTTAGAGCAAGGAGTAGCTGGGGGATTTGAACCTGGGGTTTGCTCCTCCCAATCTGGGTTCACAGACTCCTAGGACAGATTGGAGGCTGCCTCGTGTAACCAGGGTCTGCCGGGGTCCCCCTGCCACATTCCCAGCAGGGTCCTCCAGCCTCGGCCTTGAGGAGGACAGCTCCGCCGCGAGGAGGCTTTCGGGCTCTCTGCATCCTCCCTGTCAGTCCTGCTTCTTCCCTCTAGACCCAGAAGATGGAGCCGGGGCCTTCCTCGTGACAGTCCCCAAAGGTTCAGAGGCAACCGGCAGCCCCTTCCTCTCTTCTCTCCTCTGGCCAAGCGTCCCCATGCCCTTCTTCCCTCCCTCCTGAAGAGGAGGAAAAGGGTCTCATGGAAGACACTGGGAGGGCCCTCCTCCCTGCACACACGGCCCACACCCTTTCCATTAGGCCTGTGGTTAATGTGCTGGGCACCCGGCCTTCCCCCACCGGGCCCAGGGACTGGCTCCACTTCTTCTGAGACAGGAGCCGCCATCAGTCACTCCTCATTAACCCTTCTTCATGACTGGAAGGGTGTGTGGGGGAGGGGGCTTCCTGTTTGTTCTGTCCCCATCTCTGCCTGTCTCTTCTTCCTCCCTGCCTCTGTCTCCCTATTTCTCTGTTTCTGTCTCTCTCTGTGTCTCTCTCTCTCTGTCTCTTCTTTCTCTCTCTTTCTGTCTCTCTCTCTCTCTCTCCCTTTCTCTCCCCTCCCCCTCCTTTGTGTGTGCTGCCATGCAGAAACCCCAGAGCATCCTCCAGCTCACAGGAAGGAGCAGGGCAGAAGGGGCGGGCCTTGGGGGGGGCACCCAGAACAGCGACTTGAAGATTTCTGTGGTTTGATGCATGGTGAGAGCCTTCGTTTCCTGCAGCGTTCTGCCATCTTGTTTCCCGTGAGAGGAGAGCGAGGAGGTTTTCTCCTCGGTGAGAGAGATGAGGGCCTGGTCTGAGATGGAAACAGGCCGTCATTCCCCATTGCAGGCGCTTTCTCTCTCATGATCTCATTCATCACCCCTTGAGGGAGGTGCTGAGCTTATTTCTATTTTCCCAACGGGGAAGCCGAGAGGAAACTACTTTCCCGATGTCATGTAGCTGGTGTCTGAGGCGAGATTCGAACCTGCACCCGGGGCTAGTGCTATGACCATGCTCTGCAGCCATCCCTGCTTTACAGCTATGAATAAATGATGTGCAATGTAGGTACTGGATCCCTTAGTGAAAGCCAGTGCGTACTGCAGTGAAAAAGCTTTTGAACCGGGAGTCAAGGCCGAGCGTGGAAACTTGCTCCCCTACTGTGCGCCCAGCAGCTGCTGGAGCTTTCGAGCCTCAGCCTTCTTATCTGTAACATGGGATAACTGTGGGCTGCCTGTTTTGAGGAAAGCCTATATTTAAATGCTAGCTATTATTTTTTATTGTTACTTGGCTCTATTTTGTTAACTTTATTGCTATTTATGATATTGTCATTATTTGTTATTAATAATTTATTATCGAAAGACTATGTAAAGAGATGTCAGTTAATAATATCAATTGTTCGGAGACCAGAAGAGGCATCCCCCGGCCCGTCCTCCTCAGTGACCCCTGTCTGCCAGTCCTTCACAGGGGTCACCTCTCCACTGTATGGAGGGGCTGGGGCAGGGCTTTAGTGCCCAGAGGATCTTCCCTCTTTTTAAAAAACCAGACTGGTAAAAGTTGGCCCCCTTCTCTGAATCGTGCTTTAAATAATGAAGAGAAATGCTCAATTTTGTGTGAGTGAAAATTTAGGGGAAAAGAAAGGTATTGTTTTCTCAGAGAACTTCATGGACCAGTCTGGATGGACCTCTTGGTGGGGGGGGGGTGTTCAGCTGGACAGCTCCCTCCCTCTAGGGTTAGGTCCATCCCAACTGCCTCCATCTTCCTCACACAAACACCTCTCAGGGGCCTCTCCCTGCTGTTGCCCCTGCTCCTCTGTGGGCCTCCCCACAGCCCTCCGGTGGTTCTATGCTTCCAGGGATCCTGCGATCCAGGGCCACACAACGTTCCCGTCTGCAGGATGGACTTCTGTTTGGGGGAGAAGCTTGGACTTGCCATGGTCTCTCCACCCAAACCACCAGCATCTGGAGGCTGGGCATGGGAGTGGGGCCCAGCTTCTGTCCTCATCCTCCTCACACAGTGTGTGCCATCTTGTGCCAGAATTCCCTGCGAGCACTCCCTGCTTCTCCTCTCTGAGCCCCCTCATTTTCCATTGCTCCTCATTCTTCAGATCCTGAGGGGAGCTGGAAAGGGCTGGGGCGGGGGCTCACCTCATCCACCCCCCCTCATTTTATGTGGGAACTGAAGCTCAGGGTCTGGAGGTTCTTGTTCAAGGTTACTCAGAGGTGAGGGAGCACTCCCCCCGTCTCCTATCAGGGTGCCCTTGCTCTCATGGGAGACCTACCACGGACTCAGAGCTCGAGGGGACCATGTGGTCAGCAGGTCCGGCCTTCTCATTCCACAGATGGGAAACTGAGGTGGATGGGGATGAGCAGACTGCCTGAGGCCCTCAGTCTGGGTTTCCTTCCCTCCCAGCTCTTCCTCCCGCTGTTATTTGTATAGAGATGATTGTTTGAACATCATCTCCATTTGCTGGTGAGTTCCTTGAGGGCAGATACTGTTTTTGCCTTTTCTGTACCCCCAGTGCTTAGCACAGTGCCTCACATACAGTAGGTGCTTAATAAATGTCTGTTGATTGACTGTTACAAATCCAACTATTCACTCAATTGGGTCATACCTGGAAATAAAATTGGAGAGATAAATTAGGGCAGGCTCCTGGAACTTCTGGAAAGGAAGGGCTGCAGTCTTGCCCTTGCTACTTGGACTCTGGGAGATCATCCATGGGGACATTTCCTTCACAGCCCAACCACACTTTCCCATCCAGTTCTTGTCCAGGACTTTGCTAAATCACTCCTAAAGATAAAGAGAGAAGATATTTTGTCAAATGTTTTCAGATCCTTAAAGTGCCTTCTGAATGCTAACTTTTATTGTTATTCAGGGAAAGGGAAAGGAAGGGATTAAACATTTATTAAGCACCTAATGTGTACCAGGCTCTATGCTTAAGTGCTTTGCAAATAGTTTCTTTTGATCCTCCCAAACAACCCTTTGAGGTAGTGCTGCTATTATAACCACTTTACATTTGAGGAAACTGAGGCAATCTGACTTTGCCAGGCTTACACATCTAGTAAGTATCTGAGGCAGGATTTGAATTCAGGTTTTCCTGACTAAGGCCCCCTATTACTGGAGGTGATCATGGAGGCCACATGGCTCTGTCAGGTTTGATGTAGCAAGTTCTTGCTGAGGCAGGGATTGGACTGGGCAGCCTCTAAAATCCCTTCCGTCCCTGGGAGTCTGTCATCTGGCTGGAGGCTTTAGAACATCCCTCTGTCCATCCGTGGACCTCCAGGAGCCCGAAGGGCACTGAAAGGGAGACGTGGTGGGCACCAGAGGGCATAGCTTATTTCTAGTGTGGATGACAAGCAAGGAATGGGAGCAGGAAATTGTTCTGTATGCTTTTCTTTTTTTATTCTCTAGTGCCAGCTTTGCCACAAGGCCTTCAAGCGAATGAATTTTGGATGCTTGATGTTGTTCAAGTCTAGGAACCTTATGATTCCATAAGGAAGTTGGCTGGTCCTATGGTGAGCAAGGGATAAAAAATGGCGGCCCAAGAGCCCTCCATGAGGGTCTCCAAGAAAGCGTCCCCCCGCTTGAGATTAATGGTCCAACATGGCTCCCAGATGGGCTCAGCCCTGTCCTGATGGCAAGGGGACATCCCCACCAATGATGTGCTGTAAAGGACAGAGGTCCCCAGCTCTAAACCCAAGCCAGGGTTTGTTGCAGCAACCTCTTGTCCTTCTCAAACCTCCCAGGTCCTTCCTCAGCTGCCTCTGTGGGCAAGGCTCCAAGCTGCATTCTCCCCATTCGGAAGAGTGAAGGTTTGGATGGGATTATTCCCGAGATCATTCCCTCCTCCAGGCCCTGTGATCCTCATGACCCTGAGTCATCGGGCAAAGCTGAAGTTGTGCTGAAGGAGACAGGAACGTGTTTTCTGGAAAAAATTCCAGCCAGGCTGCTTAGAATGGAGGGGAAAGGAAGAAGCTTCAGCACTCCGGCCTTGCAGAGCAAGGGGTGACCAGGAAAATTCACTCGTGGTACCCGGTATTCTGCTGAATTTTCCTGGGGACCTCCGGTCTCCAAGAAGTGCTTCTCAGATTTCCCAGGAAGGCTTGCTCTTCTAGCCACATAATGCCCTTCATCAGTTCCAGTTTCTTTCCAGTTCTTGGAGACCCGCTTCTCCCAGTCTTCCGGTGATGAGCTGGAGGAAACATCAGGTCATCCTTTGTTCTATCCGCCTAGCCCCAAAAACACGAGCCCGGGGGCCTAACAGACCCCCAAGTCCATCCCCTTCTTACCGAGGAGAAAAGGCCAGTCTTGGAGCATGACTGTGACTTAGTTCACTCCGCTGGTGGCCAAACTTTGCCTCCTTCAGTGCTCATTCCTCTGACCCAGGGAGCCCCTCCTTGTTGCTGCTCAGCTCTGCTTCCAGGAACCCCTGATTCACTGCATTATGGGAAATCAGATCCCCCACCGGGTCCAGACTGATCATCTGTGTGGCCATAGAGGGTCTTGGAGAGAGATGGGCAAGGGGGCTGACACCCTGAGAATGGGGGTCTCCTTCATAAGGATGTAGACTCACGCTGGGCTATCTCTAAAAAGTTTGACTACATAACCTTCTGTACAACATGGCTCACCCCGGGAGAAATCCGGGGCTGGACAGAAAGAGCTGTGCCCTTCAAGGCCCCTTCCCTTCCCCAGTGTGAAGTGGGGAAAATGACCTTGTCCCTGGCACTCGTTCCCTTGATTCTCCACAGTCTGATGCATGTCAGGGGCAGGAGGCAAGAGGGCTGGACTCGAATCCTAGAACCTGGGTTTGAATGTCAGCTCAGTCATTTCCTGGCTGTGTAATCCTGGGAAGATTATCTTAACTCTCCAGGTCTCCATTTCTTCATCTATAAAATCAGGGGCCAAACTGGGTGACTTCTCCATTCCCTTCTGGCTCTAAAAGTGGGATCCCATGATTGGGCTCCCCTTGCCTTTAGGGCCTCGGATCAATATTTCCAAGTGAGTCATTCCCAAGAAAGATTCACAGAGTGTAGAATGACTTCCTGAGGAAGTGACCTCTTCTGTGGGCCAGAATGAGGCTCTGCAAACAGTCCTGGGAGAGGGGCTTCTTACCGGAGGGCTTGCTGATCCAGAACTCTCCTTGTTCTCTACTCAGCTGCCTTCTGGGAGTTTTTGGTTTTCTTATGACCAGGATGCTAATGAGGAACCCAGAGGTTTTACATTTCTCTGGGGCTGGAATCAGAGCATCTTGTCAGACTTCCCTGCTGTATGACATTGGGCAAGTCATGCTCCTGCGCCCCAGTTTCCTACTCTGTAAAATGAGTCGGTTGGACTGGATGGTCTCAAAAGTCCCTTCCTCCTTAAAATCCGTGATCCTTTGAGATGAATGGTGGGATAGGACAGTGGACATTGGGCTGAATTGGGAAGCAAAAGACCTGGATTCAAATGCTGACCACATCATTCCCAGGCTGACCTTAGGCAGGGGATTTAATGCTCCCAGAGTCTGTTTCCTCATCCAGAGATGAGTGATTGAATTAAATGGCTTCTCTTCTAGTTCTCCATGAGTGATCCTATAAATTCCATCTTCTCCCTTCCCCTCTCCCTCACATACACACTCATACATACAGAGAAATCATGAAATTATCTAACTTATTACTAGGTTTGAAGAAGGACAAATCACTATTTTGCTCCCCTGTCCTCCACACATTTTCCTGTGGGTGCTCTGACAGCGGGGCATGTGGCTCCCTGGGATCTCTGATTCCTTCAGGTCCAAGCCCCTTCCCCAACTCCGGCCAGCCCAACCTTTGGAGAAATCTGCCAGCTCCCAGACTTGCTGCTCTGAGTTTGCTCCCAGAGACGCATCCCCATGGTGGATGCAGAGCCGGAAGTTTGAGGTCAGATGCACTGGGTAGCGAGGTGGGCAGTCCCTCTCTTCCCCCGGTGCCCCATCTTCAATGTGCCCCAGCCAATGTACAGAGTTCAATCCCATCTGGACTCCCAGTAATGCGAGCTACTAGAGACAAAGGCAGATGGAAGAGAAACCCCGGAGAGTGGGAGCGGGGAAAGCCTCGAATCCATAACTCACCAAGAGGTGGCTTAGTCCGACCCCCAAAGATTGGGAATGGCAATGGGAAAAGAGATGGTGATTGAGGGGAGCAGGAAGTCTACTCCTTGTTTTTCAGATGGAACTGGGGACCGCAGATGTTTTATTACTAATTAATAAGTATTTTCAAGTTTGCAGAGCACATTACAGTTATTATCCCATTCATTCCTCCCAACAAGCCAGTGAGGGAGGTGTTTATCATTACCAAATGAGGAAACTGAGGCAGACGGAGGTGGAATGATTTGTCCAGATCGCACAGTAAGTCTCTGATGCCAGATTTGAATTCAGCTCTTCCTGATCTCATGTTACCGCTGTGTCCTCGCTACCTTCCACCTGTCCTGTGTTAGAGCGAGAGATGTAATTAAAGTGAGAGCTGCACCACCTCCCAGGCAGCCCTCTTTCCATTTGACCACACTGCTGATTTTATTTTGTTCATGATTTGATACCAATCAGAAAGTTCCTACTCAGGCTAATTACCTAGGGCAGTCTGGTGTAATGGTTAGAGCCTCAAAGAGCTGAGTTTGACTCTTGCCTCAGATTCTTCCAAGTCTGTGAGGCTACACAAGTGACTAATTCTCTCTACCATTAATAAAAGGGGGATGCTACCAGCACCTTTATCCCTGGGTGATAAGGGTCAGAGGGTAACTGCTATTATAATGATAAAGTCTTTTGTAAAACTAAATATATGATTGTTTTTTCCTGTCTTCTCATCTTAATTGTGACGGGGATTTGAGCATCTTAGCTCTACAGAAGTGAGGCCAGAAATGAGCCAGGTGGAAAGCCTGAAGGAAACCTTTTCTTGTCACTAGCTTGTCTCAGGCTATATGGGAATCTTCCACGGCCTCTGGCCTGGACTTGCGCCTTCTTTTTCCATGGACTCAGGACCTGACTCTGGGGCAGAAGGTTTTCGCTGCCCAAGACCCGGCTCTGGAACATGGGGTTATTCCTGCAGCCGTGGGGGAAAGATCCAAGTCCCTACGTCATCGTCTGGGTATCTTGTTCGGGGGCGTTTCTGAACCCTGATCATGGAGCCCGCCTGTTAATGTGAGCACGTGGCTGGTTTGGGGCCAGTTTTCCCCGAGTGTTTGGCATCAGGGGAAGAATTAGTGTGGACGCCCCTCTGCTCCCTTGCGTTGCCCTGGTCACTTCCTCCCAAGGTTTCTGTCTGATGGTGAGCAGGGCACCTCCAGGCCTCTGCCCTTTCCCTATAGGACATTGACTCCATGAGGGTGGATGCCCTTTGCTGGCGGGAAAGGTGAGTGACTGAGAGAGCTCCCGCTCGCACAGTGAGTGGAGACATAGAGACCTGGCTGGGCCTTTTTTAGATCCCCACACATGGGTGGATTGTCTTCTTTGAATGTAAGTTCAGTGAGGGCAGGAAGTATTTCACTTTTGTCTTGGTACTTCAAATGCAGTAGGTCTGCCACATAATAGGTGCTTAATTATTGATGCATAAGCATCCATTAGGCACCTGATGTATGTCGGATATGTGCTAGGTATTGGGAGTACCATGACAAAAAACAGTTTTCACTCTCAAAGAGCCTGCATTCTATCAAGGGCAGTCCCCCATGCATTTACAAGTAGATGTACAATAACCATAGACAGAATGAGGAGAAGGGAGTTAAATGGAGGGCAGGGCCTGGACATCACAGAGAAGGAAGAGAAGAGGGTCCAAGGCAGAGCCTCGAGGGACGGGAAGACCTGTCATTTGGAACATGATGTCATCAGTGATGGCAGATCCATGTAGAAATGGGGGCCTCTAAGTCCTATGGGCTGTATATTCACTTGTGTTCGAATGTTACATTATCTATGTTTTGTTGCATTTTTATTTATTTTGTTCTATACAGTAATTCCTGAATTACATTTTAATCTGTTTGGGGCCCCTGTGGGAGTGGGCAAGTGTCTGATGTGAATAATGAAACAGCAACAGACTGAGAAGGAACCAGCAGAGAGAGCAGCAGCATGAAGGCACGGACAGGAGCTGCATCTGGGAGGAGAGAGGATCAGGCAAGAAAAGACTTAGATCTAGCGTCGGGAGATTGGTGGTAACATTGGTGGGGAGAAGGAAGGGGGAAGGAGAAAAGGAAGGAAAGAAAGAAAAAGAAGGAAGAGAAAAGAAGAGAGGGAGGAAAGAGGGAGAAAAGGGAGGAAGAAAAGAAGGAAGGAAGGGGGGATCGAAGAAAGGCAAGAAGGAAGAGAGGGAAAGAGGGAGGAAGGGAAAAAGAAGGAAGGAGGGAAGGAGAGAAAGGAGGAAGGAAAGAGGAGGAAGGGAGGAAAGAAAAAGGGAAGAGAAAAGAAGAGAGGGAGGAAAAGAAGGAAGGATAGAAGAAAAGCAAGAATGAAAAAGGGAGAGAAGAAAGAGGGAAAAGGAGGGAGGGAGGGTATAAAAGGAAGGAAAGAAAAAGAGAAGGAAGGTAACGTCACTCAGTCTGCTCCCACAGAGCTCCCATTTGCTTCCACTGCCCAGACTTGCCTGCTGACTTCCAGTTGTTCACCTTTCCCCTTCCTTTCCTTCCTCTCTCTAAGTCTTACTTCCCCAAACCCACCTCTCAATGGAGAGATTAAGGATGCTTCCAGCCCCCGAGCACAGCGGCCTCTCCGTGGCCCGGTTTCCTGGGCTCGCAGACCTGAGTCAGCCACTTCTCAGGCCCGACGGCTATTTTTAGGTTGTGCTGGCGGGAGGGCCGGAGGGTGCCGGGATTCTGGCGGCTCCTGCCTCCGGCTGCTTCCTCAGGCTGTGATCCTCTTCTATGTGACCCCCTCCTGTCCCACCCCTCCTGAGGGTCAGCTCAGATCCAGGCCTGCTGCATCCCCCCACACACACACACACACACTTCAGGAAGTGTCAGGCTAGCCCGCACTGGAGGCTGGTCTGTCCTGTGAGCATCCATGGCTGTCCATGCCCTTCATCAGGAGACGCACTAAGAATGAAGATGGACAATGAGAGGGGCTGCAGGGGCCCGTCCAGGAGGGGGAAAGGCTCCTCCTGGCGCGGGTGGATGATTGAGTGAAGGGCGTGGGAGCGTTTCATCTGGAGGAGTCTCAGGATGAAGAGGGGCGCTGCTGGCAAGTGGGGAATGTCATGGGAAGAGGTGTCCGACTTGTTGGCTTGGCCCCAGAGAGCACATGCCTGACACATAGTCAGCCCTTTATGAATGCTTGTTGACTACTTGAGGGCAATAGGGGGAACATGCAAAGAGGCAAAACTAGGCTGTGAGTAAGGAAAACCGCCCCTTGTCATGGGGGGGCCTTTGGAGGGAGGATTTCCGTGTCTTCCCAGGTGGGAAGCAGCTTCTCTTTACACCTGATCCTGTGGCCTCCAGGGTGTGGTCTGTCCCCTGTCCGCCGTTCTGTGAGTGTCCCTATGACAGCCGGTCCCTGCGCCGAGCTGCCCCTCTCTGGTGATTGACCCACGTTCTTCAGGATTTCCTTTCTTTCTGGGTCGGACCTGCCCTTCATTTAAGGGGGCAGCTCCCCTCCCCAGTGAGCGCCTGGCACCTGATCTGCCCTCACAGTCTTAGAGACTTGCCTGGCCCCCGGAGGAACCTGTGGCCGGGGTCCCACCGCCAGGGGCCGGGCAGGACTTGGGCTCTGTGCTCTCGGAGAGTGGTCCCTGCCTGTGGTACCGGGCTGCACCCGCCTTCGACTCATAAATGTCAAGGAAAGCCATGGCAATAGAAATAAACCGACCATCGATGGGCTCCCTGGAGAGTGGAGCGCTGGGGAGGGGGGCTGGCGCCCAGCGCAGGAGCCGGCATGAGGCAGACCTTCCTCCAGAGCCCCTGAGGGCCGTCCCGCCAGAGCTTGGACTGACCCCCCACCCCGGTTTTGTCTCCTGTCCACAGATGCAGGGATCGAGAAGCAGCACTGAGCAACTTCACCTGCCGACCCACACGGCGCCATGGACCAGCCTCTGACGGTGAATTCTCTGGTATGTCTCCCGCTGTGCCCACCGCACACTTTTTTAAAAAGTGACCACACACTTATGTACTCATGCACATGCTCACACACACTCATGTGTATACTCACACACACATACACAGTCACACGTACACACTCAGACACATCCCCACACACACACCCATACCCTCACACACACACACACACACACACACACATGCACTCATATACTCTTTTTTCTCTTGAACTCACACATATACCCACTCACAAACAACTCATGCTCTCACACACACTCAAATGCACAAACACTTATACACACACTCTCACATTCTCTCTTCCTTTTTCTCTGTCTTTGTCTCTGTCTATCTCTCTATCTCTCTCTGTCTCTCTGTTTCTGTCTCTCTCTGTCTCTGTCTCTGTCTCTATCTTTCTCTGTTTTTCTCTGTCTCTCTGTGTCTCTCTGTCTCTCTCTCACATACACACACACCATACAAAAGCCCATGGCTATGAGCCTCACTTGCTTCAGGCTGCCTGTCCAGCCCCTCCGCAGCCACCTGGCATCCTCCCCATCTCCTCCTTTGAGGAAGTGATTAATAACCCTGCCGTCTCGCCAGGACTAAAAATAACTGGGCCACTCTGCAGCATTTTGCACGTGTCTGGCTCCTCGAGGGGGAGCAGGCTTTTGGGGGGCACTTTGGGCAGACAGACTTCTGTCCGAGCGAGAATAAGTGCTGAGGACTTGTGTCAGTGGGGCCGTGGGAGAAGGGTATGGAAAGTCAGAAATGTCTGGAGGCTCCAGCACAATGGTCCAGCAATCCAAGGACTACTTGGGCTGTTACCCAGCCCACCTTGGGGTCACTTTTGCCAAAGGAGGAGCCTGGAATCTTTCAGGGGGAAAGTGCAGTTCTCAGCACCGGGTCTGAAATATAACAAAGAGATGTCACAGGGTCCCTGCCCCATCTGGGCTGACTCTAAAGTTTCATTTCTCCTCCAAAATGGCCCAATTTTTATTGAATTTCTAGTTTCTCTTTAAGGATGACTGACTTCCTGCCAATGTCCAGTCTACAATGAGGATGTTGTGTGAAAAAAAAGGAGCTTTTTAATTTAGAGCTTGGCAAAAGGCAGAGAGGCATGATGGAAAGATTGCACTACTTGAGTCCGGAGAAACCTGGATTTAAATCTTACCTCGCATTCTTGATAAGTGTATAACCCTACATAAGCCACCTTCCTTCAGAGCCTCAACTTTCTTTTCTGTAAAATGGAAATAATAATGCCTGCATTATTTGTTTCTCAGGGTTATTGCAATCCTCAGATGATAAAAATTCCTACTTAGGACTTTGATTCCATTCAAAAATAAACTTAAGGACAGGTGCTCTTGTTTTTTTTTTTTGTTGTTGTTTTGTTTTGGGGGGTTTTTTTTGTTTGTTTGTTTTCAATTTAATGTTATTCTTTTCAAAGATCAAAAATCTATGTTTTATCCCTTCCTTTTCCTCTTGATCTCACTTGATAAAGAAAAACTTAAACTTGCCAAAAAAATATGCCCAGTCAACTAAAACAATCCTCTAAGTGGTCCATGCTAAAAATAAATAAATTAATTAAAAATAAAAAGATGGTGCCTTCTGTGCCTGAATCCACCCCCTCTCTGCCAGGAGGTGAGCTGCACACAGGCTTTCATTTTTGCCTCTGTATCCCCAATACAGTACCCGGTTTGCACATAGTAGGTATTTAGTAAATTCTTGTTGACCTGAATTAAATTGGGATTTACATCTGGAAAGCAGTCTGGGAGAGGAGAGGATAAAAAAGTATGTGGTACAAAAAGTGTTTTCTCAGACCCCTTAAAGTGCCATCTAAAGAGAAGAGGAAAAAGCTCCAATGCATCAGGGGTGTCTGAGGCTCCTCAAATAGGAAGGATTGTGGGTTGCTGACAGCTAAGGTTAGATGTCACAGAGTACAGAGAAGAAGGAAGGAAACTGCATTTATTAAACACCTGGTACCTGCTAGGTTCTGTGCTAAACACTATATAAACATCCTCACAACAAACCTGGGAAGTAGATGCTCTTGTTATCCTCATTTTATTGATGAGGAAACTGAGGCAGACAGAAGGAAGTGACTCAGTCACATGATAGGAAGTACCTGCAGCTAGATTTCATTCAGAGCTTCCTGATTCCAAGCCCTTTGCTTTCTCCACTGCACCACCTGGATGTCCAGGTAAAGACAGCAGTTTGTCCTAGAAAAAAAGATAAATTTGGGGCCAGAGGACCTGGGTTCAACTTCTGTTGCAACCAGTCTCTGTGACTTTGGTAAATCCTAACCTCTCTTGGACAACTAACGAGGGAGAAGTTCTGAGGTCACTCCCTTCGTACTTTGGATCTCTGGTCCCAGTGTCATCCTCCGAGGCTCAGATGGCTTTCCTAAAATGGCTTAATTCTTTCGAAGAATTCCAGCAGGTGTGCAGATAATAAGTCATAGGAATGAGAGCAAGAGCATAGCAAGAGTGACTGGCATTGGTTTGTTAAAGCTTAGACAGTGCATTACACAGGTGTCTACATCTCATTTTAGCCTCATGACAGCCCTGTGAACTAAGTGCCCCATTTTGCAGATGAGAAAACTGAACCTCAATGAGATTAAATGCCTTGGCCTTAATTACACAGAATTGGGGAAATCATAAGTAGCATTTGAACCCAGGCTTTTCTAACTCCCTGTCCCAGCACTCAGTGATTCAGTAAGCTGAGTGATTTGGGCCAAAGGGAAAGCCCCAAGAACTCCTCCTGAATGCCGACTTAGTAAGACTCCAAAGAAGTATTTAGTAAATATTTGGTGAATTCTCTGAAGCCTTTGATATGGTATTTCTCTTCTGTTGGGACAGCTTTTTGGACAAGCCAGGCAGGTTTGGCCAGGGCTGACCACTGGCACTTTGTACCAGAGAATAAACATTTAGGAGCAGCACTTTCTCCCCACAATAGTTTGCTGGCCCACACCACCCTCTCCTCATTTCTTATCTGGCCCCAGGCCATTGCGTCCCATTGTCGCAGAGCCCCCTCCATCAGAGGGATTTCTGGAAGCCTTTGTCTATCTCTCCCTCCTCATGGAGATTGAAAGGCTGGGGATTATTGGCTGGGTTAGACCCTGGGGATCCACCCAGCCCCAGGCAGCTGCCTTCTATCTCACTTTCTCCCCAGTGGTTTGTCTTGGTTGGAATCATTCCTGGTAATGACTTTGTTTCCATTGGGCAGGGGCTGCTTTGTTTTTGCTCTGAATTTGGGGACTAGACTATCTTTGTTATCCAGAGTTGTTAGAGGCTTATTGAATTGGAGTGGGTTGGATTTTGCATTGAGCTGTCACATTTCTGGGAGCAGGATTGTTAAAATGGGAAGCATGGAGTTTCTCCTTTCAGCATCTTCATCAGTACCCTGGGAAAGGAATCAAAATTCCAGGTCTTTCTACTTATTACCTGAGTGACCTCAAACTAGAGGCCTGGGGGGGGGCCTTCTAGCTAGAGAACTAGGGTCCTTGCTTGGAGCTGGGTGGGCTGACCTCCGAGCCCTTGCCCCGTGTCGAGCCTCCCCGGGGAGAAGGGCAGACAGCGGCTTGTTCCAGGAGGTGTGCTATCCCACGATAAGGGGACCCTGTTGCTTTACAGAAAAAGTTAGCCGCTGGGCCAGACCACACCGATGCATCCCTAAGTCCGGAGGAACGCGTCCGGGCCTTGAGCAAGCTGGGATGCAACATCACCATCAACGAGGACATCACCCCACGCCGCTACTTCCGATCGGGGGTGGAGATGGAGCGAATGGCATCCGTGTACCTGGAAGAGGGAAACTTGGAAAATGCCTTTGTCCTCTACAATAAGTTTATCACGTAAGTCTTTTGTGCTTATCCCTGAATGCCCCAGACTGAGTGTCCATCACTGGCCGTCACTTTGAGAGCCCCCATTCTTCTCCTAGTCTAGAATAGCTGGGGGAAGGGGGGAGATGAGGGCAGGGAGCTGGGCTCATCTCAGAAGGATAAAATGGAGGAATCAGAGGCAAGGACAGCTTAGCACACAGTCAGAGCTTAATAATTGCTGATGGATGAATTTATTGATACCCCGGAGCCAAATCCTGCCCCTGCCCCTCCCCGGTTCTGTAACAAGTGTTTTAAGTTCTCTGGGACCAGGGATAAAAATCCACAAGAATGATGATGATAACAGCTGGCATTTATATAGGACTCTGAGGTTCAAAAATGTTAGGATTACCAGGTGAGAACTCAGGTTATCTGGACAGTGACAAAGTGAGAATTCAGGTTGACTTGACAGTTCTCTGGCTCAGACCTTTGGTTCGGGCCTTTAAAGGGAGTTTACACCTTAGGAATTCTAGGAGGAGCAAGCTCATTGGTTGAAGTAATGTTTCCCAGAAGCCCTTGCGTTATCCCACACCCATTCTCTGGGAGGATAAAAGAAGGGCAGCATTGGGTCTGAGAGAATCAACTCTGGGATAAAGTCTTGACGCCAGGCAGGCTGAAAGGAGACCAGTCTGATTTGAGAAAGGACAAGAGTTGGAGGAGATTCAGAGCTCCCAAGAAACCTGCGCACAGAGGAAAAGATTTTACAGATCTCCTCCCAGAGAAGGATTATAATTGAGCAGACGACCAGACCCTCACAATTCAAGAACTTTTCAAATTGGCGCCCAACATGGGGCCCAAACCTACAACCCTGAGATTAAGAGTCTCATGCTCTACTGACTGAGCTAGCCGGATTACCAGGTGAGAACTCAAGTTGTCTGGACAGTGACAAGGTGAGAATTCACCTGGTAATCCTAACACAGAAGGGGCCTTTCATAGTGTCTTCTCACAACAGTCCTGGGAGGTATGTGCTGTTATTACCCCATTTTACTGATGAGGAAACTGAGGCAAACAAGAGCCTCCCAACTAGTAGATGAGGTTTAAAAGCTCAGGTGACCTTGGGAGGAAGCCTCATTACACGTGTCGACCCGTCCACTGGCTCATCTCCTATTTTTCTGCTGTTTTCTGGGAACTCGAAGACAGGGGAGGCAGCTTGAGAAGGGGGCAAGGAAAGTTATTTAGCAACAGAAGAAAAACAGGAAGCCTTACTCCCAGATCCTGCCAAAGGAGAAAGAAAAAGGGGCTGCCCCTCTCTGCCCCCCTCCAGTCCCCCTGCACATCCCAGAGGCTGAGAGCCTGGCAGATGGCCCTTCCTCTCCCATGGGGATGGGCTTTCCCTGCATTTATCTCATAAGTGTTGGAAGAGGAGCCATTCCCACCCCTGCCTGTGGCCCTGTCTCCACCCAGGAGGGTTCTCAGGCAGAAATCACAAGCCCATGAAATCTTGTTGACTGTTCTGTGGAAGAAGTGGGAAACACTGGGGGGGGGGAGGGGCTCAGTCTGGGGGTGGAGGCCCCAAGGCCAGCCCCTAGCTACTGAACCGCACTGCCTGGGGCCTGCCTTGTTCCAGCCTTTCCTGTCAGACCGACCACTCACCCTCCTCAGCAGACCCCGAAGGGGAAACCAGACAGGAGCAGGAGTGAATTAAGCATTTCCCACGTGAAAAACACACTTCTCCTTTCTCCACTGATAGCCTCCATTCCTGGCTATCATGTAACATGGAAGCTCTCTTCTTTCCTCTTCCAGCCTGTTTGTAGAAAAGCTGCCCACTCACCGGGACTACCAGCAGTGCGCAATCCCAGAGAAACAGGACATCATGAAGGTATGGGAGGGGCTCCCCTGCCTATGCCGCCTCCCCTCCTCACCCCTGCCACCCAACCCCCTCCCATCCTGAAGTTCATTTTGGTCTTTATTTGGCCACTTAGTCTCCAGACATGGTTGACGGGAAGGAACCACACCAAGACAGCAGCCATGGGAACCCCTCCTCAGTTGCGAGAGTGGGGGGCGGGAGCCATCCTTCCTCCAAGGGAATGAGCCTGGGACCGATTCCACCAGCCAGGGACATCTTTCTGGCCATCTTGGATCACTGCTGGGGCCCGTCCTGGGAGGGCGCGGGGGGGGGGGACACTATTCCATTGGTGGAGAGCTCTAAAAATCCTGTGTCTGAGCCCAAGTCGAGTCATTTTTGCCTATGGGGACTTGGCTTCAGAGCTGTTGGATGGGGTGATCCAAGATGGATAGAGTAAGGTCTCCTGCAGAAAGTGGGAGTGGATCTGATGGGAGGAATGGAGGCTGGGGACAGACTAAGGCCTCCTGCAGAAAGTGGGAGCAGATCTGATGGGAGGAACGGAGGCTAGGAACAGACTTATAAAGGCCTCCCACAGATGGCCAGAACAGAGCTGGGCCTTGAAGGGAATCAGAAGCTGGAGGAGGAAGGGAGCAGCCGGGCCCCATCTCCCTTCTCTGCACTTTACAGTCTTCAGACAGTGACTCTGGGACACTGGGTGACTGACTTGCTCAGCGTCACATGGCCTGTGAGTGTCAGACGCAGGACCTGAACCCAAGACTCCTTAATTCCAAGGCCAGCTCTGACCAGTCTGGTCCTAATGTAAATATGAAATAACTTTATTTTTTCTTGTCTCTTAAATTCCTCCCGAGTTGCTCTTTTATGAAAGAGGTAGAAGTTCTCTGGTAGCCAACCGCTGGTGCTTTACCCAGAATAAGTGGGGTGTTTCCTTAGAGTCTGATAGCCACTCCTCTGTCCATCCCAGCTGGATTTTCTGCAGGTGTCTTGGAGAGGAATGGAAACTTTCTACTCTGTGGCCTAGTGGGTAAAGAGCTGGCCTGGCTTGGAGTTCTGCCTTTCCTACAGCTTAGAGGCTTTGTGACTTGTGACAGTGTCCCTGGGGAATCAGCTGAAGCCCATCAGTAAAGGGGCTTCCTTGTCACATCCTGAAACCAGTGAAGATTCGAGTTGAGACCCTCCATGTTCCCACTCCCAAGTTCCCTTGTCTGAATGTTTTCAGCTAAAACATTGGTTCAGAACCAAACACCTCAGACCTGAATCTTATCAAGTAAAACACCCACCCCACTTGGAATCCAGGGTCTTGTGTTCAAATCCTAGCTCTGACACTTAATTGGCTTGTGACTTTGGAGAAGTCTGTTAATCCCCCCCCCCCCAAGACTCAGATTTCTGTGCTTTAAAATGAGGGTTTGGACCGGATGCCCCGGGGGTCCATTTGGGATCTTGAAATCCTTAGTCACTGGACCTCTAGGCCTTGGTTTCCTCATCTATATAATAAGGAACTTGATTCTCTTCTGGCTCTTAATGTGTGATTCTACATGGTATTGTTTAGACTCTAAAGAAAAATTGATTTTTCATTTTGCCATTTCCCTTGGTGTTTTTTTGACTCACTCTGTTCCCTAGCTATTGATCTATAAGCATCCTCCTGAAATCCCACTAATCGATATGTATATATATTTTAAAAGAAACTGAAGGAGATAGCCTTTCCAAGGACAGATGAATTGAAAAAGGATCTTTTAAAGAAATACAACGTAGAATACCAAGAATGCTTGCGAAGCAAAGTAAGTGGGACAGTCGTATCGTTCATTGTCTTTTTTCTGTCCTGATTTCATTTCTGTATGATACATCTCTCAAATGTCCTAGGCGTTCTGATGAAAAATTAACACCATGATGATGTCAAACGGCTATGAAAAATTCATGCTCCTATTCTCCAGGCGGAGCATTTCCTCCCGGCTATGGTCTCTCCACTTCTCTGCTGCAGCTAATGAAGCAAAGTGTTACAAAATGGATTTCTGGCCATGATTTAAAGTGGATTCTTTGCCCTGTATCTGCCCACCTGGCGGGGGGGCAGAGGAAGCTCTTGGCCAGCAGATCAATGGACAGGAACAGACCTGGGGCCAGAATATATCAGGTCACAGAATGGGGCTCAGAATCTTGGCTCGGGCCACCAGTGAGTGGCTCGGGATTCAACAGGGGTGGCCCCAAGATTGGGCGTTGGACTCTCTTTTATCTCTTTGGCTTTCGGATTGTGTGGCCCTGCTCCACATATTGCCTAAAATCATCCCTTCCAGCAGGGAAGTGGGTAAATATTTTTAAAGACCCTTCTCTAAAAGAAACCTAGCCCAGAGAAGGGAAGAGGAAGAGAATGGCCCGTACCCAAGACCCAGACTTTAAAACATGAACCTGCCTCATTTTTTTTCATGTTTTTGCAAACACATGTTCTGTCTTGCTTGTCTCTTTTGCTTCATCATGGCTCGTCAGTGCCATTTTTGCATGGCAGCCCATTGGTATTGGCTTTGGAAGTAGTTGACCTGGACACCGTAGGCCAGTCACAAACATTAAGCACCTACTATGTGCAAGGTGGTTGGCTTAAAAGTACAAAAGCAAAATACTTCCTGACTTCAGAGGGCTTATTCCTATCAAAGGCATAAATGTGTCCCTATGTGGACATACAGAAATTTGAATATATACAGTGGGAAAAAGGATGGGAGAAAGCACTAGCAACGGGAAAGACTTGGGAGGCTGGGATTCTGAGAGATGGAGGTATAGAGAATCTAGATAGGAAGGAGACCAAATAAAGCCATGGAGGTGAAGCCTCTAGTGGAAAGCATTGGTAGGACAGTATGACAGGACCAGGGTGTGTGCGAGCATGACTAATGAGTAGTAAGATTGGAAAGGTTGAGGTGGGACCAGGTCCTGCCTAGCTTTAAATGCCATAAGGACGAGGTTAAGTCCAGTCCCTTCTGGAGTCTTGCTGTAATAACTTTGGGAGGTGTGGGGAGGATAAGCAGGAGGATAAGAGAAAGAACTTGAGACAAGGAGACCAATGAGGAGGCTGAGAGTCTAAGAGCAAGGTGGCGGGCTGGAGCTGTCCAGGGAAGAGAAGGCAGACCACCAAAAATGAAAATAAAGGAGAGTAGATGATGTGGGACAGAGAGGAGAGAATGGCTTTCAGTCTAAAGGTCCATGTTCACATCCCCTCCCAGTTTACTGTTATGTGACCTAAGCAAGTCATCTGTGAGGTTCTCCTGGGGCTGTTGGGATGGATGCCCTCTAGGCCCCTTCAACCTCAAAATTTAAATTAGTTTAAACATTTCAACAGACATTTATTAAATGGTTTCCATGTGCCGGGCACTGTGCTAAGCACTTTACAAATAGCATTTCATTGATCCTCACAATGATCCTGGAAAATCGGTGTTATTATGATTCCCATTTTGCAGCTGAGAAAACTGAGGCAGACAGGTTAAGTATCCTGCCCTGGACAACAAACTAGTAAGTATCTAAGGCCAGCTTTGAACTTCTTAATCCTGATACTGGTCTCCTGACTGTTTTCCATGAACAAGACACTGTGTCTCAGCTCTGGACGTTTTATTCTGGCTCACCTCTAGGCCTTGAACACTTTTCTCCATTATGATACTGACCTCTCTGGCTTCCTTTAAGAGCCATAGGGAGTTAGTACAAGGCGATCTTAGAGAAGACTGGCAGAGGGAAGTGCTGAGAAGCCACTCCAGGTTCTCAGACTTTAGTGGCTACATGGCCCTCTCTAGCTCAGCCCATGTGTAAAGAAAATTCCTGGGCCCTCAGAAAAAGCAGTTCCCCATCTCTCCCTCAGTTTCTTCATCTGTAAAATGAAGCAGGGTTAGGCTCACTGCCTTCCAGCTCTAAATGTATACTGCTGGAACCCCTCTGATAATGTGGGGTTTGCAAATGCTTTGCCACGTGTCTCTGAAGTTTGCTCTGCCCCTCCTTGCCCAAAAGAATCCTGAACACTCATGTTCTTTGGTGCGGTCATTGCAGTTAGGACATCCACTTAGGAAAGCGCTGGCAATACCTTTGTTTCAGAACAAATACAAAGCAGATGTGCTTAGGAAACTGGAGCACCAGCGGTTGATAGAGGCGGAGAAGCAGCGGATTGCACAGATGCGACGGCAACAATTGGAGACCGAGCAGTTCAACTTCTTCGAGGACCAGCTCCGGAAGCAGGAGCTGGCCCGAGACCAGCTGCGCAGCCAGGAGGCCCCGGCACTGTCTGAGCAGACCGATGGCAATGCCCTGCCTTGCTTCGGCTCCCACCAGAACAGCCACTCCCTCTTTTCCAAGCAAGCCCCTAAAAACGATGCGCCAACATATGCCGACCAGTCGCCACCAGTGAACAGGGCGTTGAAGCCAGCCGCCACGCTGAGCGCTGTCCAGAGTAAGTCTTCCCTGGTGCAGTCAAGCTTGACCATTGGCACCATGTTTATGAGCCTTTGGGTGGGAAGTTTGCATGAGCCCCTTTCAAAAAGTACCTTCCATGGTCTATGCCTGAGGTATCAATCACAGACCAGATTAAAATATAATTGGGAAACATATAACAAAACAAAAGCCCAATAGGATACAAATAATGTTAATATGTGATTTCCTAAGGTATTCATTATGTGGTGGCTCTGATCCTTTGATGTAGTTTAGTGGCCCCCGTTTTTATTTGATTTCGACACCTTTGGTGGCAGCTGATCATTTAATAGTAGCAGTTACTCTATATGGTGGTGATGTTTCAAGAACTGACTTTTATCAGGTTGTGGATTACAATCACTGTAATGACTAGATAATTTTAAATTAAATACTTTTACTTGAATCTGGTTCTGGCCTTTTTTCTCTTTACCTGTCTCCAGATTCTGGCCTTACCAGCTCATTTTCTAGTTTCCCAACTGGGCATTGTCTCCTCCTTCCACATGTTTGAAATGCCCTCCATTTTCATCTGATTCTTAGAACTGTTGACACTCTTCAAGGCTCAGCTCATGGACTACTTCCTATAGGAAGACTTTGCTGATGGCCCTATATAAGATTAATCTAGGTTCTGAATTTGCATTTCAGCAGCCATAGTCTTAAAGAGGGTAAGAACAAGTTTATTACTGCTCAGAACCTTGCTTTAAATAAGCTATAAGGGAAGTCAAAGCTCATAGCACAAAAGTAATACACAATTAAAAAACACAGTGACCACTATAACAAACAAATAACTTACAACATACATCATCACTGCTCTGAGGAAGCACCAACATCTGAATTCCTTGATTAGAAAGACTTACAGTCACAGATATTCAGTCTCTAGTGGGATCCATTGCTAGGCAAATTGTACAAGACTTCCTAGCCTGAATCCTCCAGGTCCCTTTCTACTTAAGGAGTGTTTCTAGGCTGAGAACAAAGAAGGCACTATGTCTTCTCATTTGATCTATAACTCTTGAGAAGTAGCAGCCTCCCAAGTACAAGGAGCTCCATCACAAGGGGCCCACCCAGGAGAATATTTGTTCATTCCTTTAGGGGGATTGTGTTTACTCAAGGAACTGGCTAGGTTCTGGGGTAAACATGGGCCTGCAATAAAGAATACTCTTTGATTAATGCAACTTCTTTGTGCTTTCCTGGTATTCCATCAGATAACTGCAAATGCATTCTCATGTTCTCAGCAAAAAGTTCCACAAAAGGCATGGCTGAGACTCACTTCAGATTCCTTACTCACTAGGATTCCTTACACCCTACTCATCAGTACACACTCTCTCTTTCTTTCCTTTCATTGCTTTCTGGCTTTCTTCCACTACTCAGCTATTGTATCCCTCAGTAGAAAGGAAATTCCTTAAGAAAAGAGACTGTTTTTTTGTCTCTCCAGTACTTGACACAGTGGGCTGAGAATAGGGAACACTTAAGATGTGATTCTTGAATTGCAATGATTTTTGAGTCCCAGCAAGGCTCTTGCTTAAGAGTTTCCTCTCTCTTGGCTTTTAGCTCTGTGTCATCTTGAACTCAAAATGTCACAGGTCTGGAGGGAAATTGGATGCCCACTTCCTGTATTCTGTTCCCAAGAGTATTCCAGGGGGGCAGCTAGGTGGAGCAGTGCATAGAGCATCAGCCCTGAAGTCAGGAGGACCTGAGTTCAAATCTATTCTCAGACACTTAATACTTCCTAGCTGTGTGACCCTGGGCAAGTCACTTAACCCCAATTGCCTCAGGGAAAAAAAGATAAAAGAAAAGAAACTATCAAGGCAGGTGGGCCTGGCCTTGAGCTCCTTGTCTCTCCTTGTCTCTTTCAGACCTGGTGGTGGAGGGCCTGCGCTGTGTCCTGATGCCCAAGGATCTTTGTCACCGGTTCCTTCTCTTGGCTGAGTCAAACACAGTGAGGGGCATAGAAACCTGTGGAATTCTCTGTGGAAAACTGGTATGTGGGCTTCAAGCTTTAATCCCTGCAGGCAGGGTCCTAGGCTTCAGTGTGGCAAAATAGGCAATAATAAAGGCTGTTCTCAAAGGTTGGCAAAATGCCCCCATGGATTTCCTTAGCTGATTGTGCCTCAGCTCCTCTGGGAGGCTGGCATCGGTTCAGTTCACACGCTCCCTCTCAGCAACCAGATTCCCCACCCCCTCGCAGGTCTTCCCATCCTGTTGGGGATGTTGTCTCCCTCTCATCCTCCCAGAAGATGCCCTCAGGGTGGGGCAGAGTACAATCCTCTGTGCTAGAGATGGTTCTTGGGTTCTCCTGGTATTCCCAGGATTCCACTGGGCCTTACGTTTGTCCGCCAGTTTTGTGGGTCAGAAGGCAGTTCATTGCCTTCAGTGCTATATAATGGGGTCCAGGATGTCAGATTGAGAGCTGAGAGAAACCATGGAGGTAGGCTGGTTCAGAAAGGCTGTCACAGGACCTAGATTCTCATTCTGTGACCTTTAACCACACGCTCAATGGTGTCTCCTGCTGACTCTAGATCTCATTATCGTATCTTTAAGACTTTATCTTCAGAACAAGTGAGCCAAGATTTCATGGCTGCTTCATAGGGTCCACTATTGGGAAGACCACTGAGCCTGGTGCTACTGATATAGAACTCTGGCTCTAGGTCTAAAAGGGACCTCAGGGGCCATCTGATTCAATCTTCTCATTTTACAGAAAAGGACACTGAGACCTAATAAGTTACCCAGTTACACAGGGAGTGGCAAAGCCAGAATTTGAACCCCGAACCTGACTTTAAAGCCATGATTCTTTCCACTGTCGACTCAGTGGCCATTAGCCAAGGAGCTCAGATTAACAACAGCCAAGGAAAGCTGATTATTAGCTCCTTTCCCTTGCTTTCTGCCACTCCCCTGCAGAATGAGAAGGCAGCCCTTGGAACGGAGGCAGTGACGAATTTTTCTTGGTTCTGTGTCTTGCTGTGCCTGAAGAATTCTTCCTCAAGTGGCCAGCCCCCTAGTAAGGGCTGCTTTGATCCAGCCAAGGCTGGCCCTGGGGAAGCAGCCCAGGCCACACCTGTCATCTGGTCCCTTCAAGGAAATGTCAGAGGCAGAATCCAGTCCAAGTCCCTTTCTCTGCCCAGGAAGCCAAAGCGCCTGCTCATGCATCCTGTTCAGCTCTGCCCCTTGGTGCCCACTGTGCCCATCCCTTGGGCACTTCTGGGCTGGGACCTGACTTTGTCTGGGGACGAGGTTCCCCAGGGAGACGGTGCTCCTTCCTGTCCTGGGTGCTTACTGATGCTTACCTTCTCACTGACCTCCTCCTAGACGCACAACGAGTTTACAATCACCCACGTCATCGTGCCCAAGCAGTCGGCCGGCCCGGACTACTGTGACGTAGCTAACGTGGAGGAGCTCTTTAGTGTTCAGGACCAGCACAATCTCCTCACCCTGGGATGGATCCATGTAAGTTCTGCCCCACTCCACCCCTTTCCAGGGGCTTGTTTGCCCAGGGGACATGATGACAAGATCACAGCCCCCTTCTTTGGGGTTCCCACACTATTTAAATGCAAATATGGGGCACATTACAGTGCCCCATAGCTGGAAGAGCCTTGATGTCAAGAAAGGCCTGGATTCGAATTCCACCCTATACATTTATCACCCAAGAGAGCCTAGGCAAGTCCCCTAACTGCTGCCAGCTTCTTCCTCTGTCAGGGATGGAGAGAGTTCTGGCCCTCACAGGCAGATTGCAGAACCTCAAAGACTGTTCTCTGTTCTGAGTCCTGACGCTCATGCCTGACAAATAATGATCCAGGTGACTTGCTCCAGAAAATGGAAACCCACTCTTCCACTTTTGCATTAATTTAGTCCATGTAGATGGTCAGTCAAGTCTGGTCTCCACGTGGCCAAGGATGACCCGAAAAATCAGTCTGATGCATGACAACATTTGCAAAGATCAAGCTTTTCCCAAATGCCATGGACTGCTTCAGGAGGCAGGGAGTCCTCCCTCAGGAGAGGTCTTCTCACTTTTAAAAGTGGGTTATTAAACAGCTCATGGTGTTGAGGAGATTTTTTTTATTCAGGTCCAGTTTGTAGATTCTGGGATGCTAATTGCCCTTCCAGAAAACCAGAAGACCTGGCTGTAAAGTTGGAAAATAGCTCAGGGTCCATCTGGCAGAGCCTCCTTATTTTCAGAGCAGAAAACTGAGGCACAGGGCAGTGTCTATTCAAGTCATATAGGCAGGAAGCAGCAGACAAAGAACTTAAATAAACTGGTCCCTTCAGTGTGTTGGAGGCCTTCCTTTATGTGTCATGAATGAATGGCCAGCCTGTTCTCTGAGGATCAGACCTTGTTGAGACAGAGGCCTTGAGGATGGTAGTTCCTGCAGAAAGTCACTACGAGCAGTAGTCAGGAGGTTCTCCTCCACAGGCCAAAGGATGCAGGTTCCTAAAATGCTTCCATCCTCACTTGTCTCTGAGCATTTCCGTTGCAGACATTTCTCCCTGCAGAGTTCTTTTCTGCTGACTGCAAAGATAAGCCGGCTTTGCCCTTCATCCTCTGGGTGAAAGATAAAGCCGTTGGGAAGTCCTGGGCGACTTCTTCAAGGGACAGTCAACAAAGACCCTGACCGGCCTTGTCCCCTGAAGAAAAATGGCCGGGCAACGGCATTCCCAGTCCAAATGGCCCTGTGGAAGAGAACGTGTATGTAACGAGCAACCTGGGATCGCCACCCAGACAAGGTGACCCTTTGCATTCAATCCTGAGTCAAGATAATGTTACCTGGGTGTTAGGATTACAAGGTGATAACTCAGGTGGTCTGGGCAATTTTCTAGCTCAGAATTCACACTTTGGTTCAGGCCTTTAAGGGGAGTTTACACCTTTGGACTTCTGAAGAGGAGTTTACATATTTAGAGGAGTTTACACCTTTAAAAGGAGCAAGCTCATTGGCTGTGGGGGTTCTCACAGGCCCCGTTGAATTCTCACAGGCCCATTCTCTGGGAGGATAAAAGAGGCAGCATTGAGCCTGGAGAGTCAGTCTGACTGGGAGATTGAGTTTAGATGGTGGTCTGGAAGGAGAGTCTAGGCTGGGAGAGTGAGTTGAGAGCGCAGTCTAGAAGGGTAACTTAGAGACGACCGGACCTTTACACCTGGGTCTGTCGAGTCCACAAAAAAGATAAAAAAGCCCTTGATGCGTTTCCCACTGTGAAAAAGAGGGTCGGATGTTTTCTTCCCATCCTGTGATTTTTCTTCTTCAAGATTCCTACAAATGTTACCTAAAGTCATCTTGGGTAAGAGACACGTCTGAGGATATGGGGCCACGGGAGGATGTGCTGATTTGGGCAACTCTCCAAAACAAGTAACTAATAGTGGTTATCTCAAATAATCAGTGCTTGAATTCTAGATTTAATAGTAAATAAAATCACTGGGGGCCAGTTCTAACCCCCCCAAGATGGTGAATAAAGCAGAGGGGAGCGTCGCATGAATGTCGAGGGGCCTAGCTCAATTCGTTTTCCTTAAGTTCAAGGCTTTCAGCTGAGTTCAGTAAAGCAGTCCCTGACTAACTGCACCAGGCTGACGCTGCTTGCAGTGAACATGAGGGAGAAGCTGCCTCCCTCGAGGGTCTCCCTTCCTTCATGTCAGTCAGTTCAATCAGTTAAGGAGGCAATCTTAGCGGAGACTCCTAGGAAGGAGGGAGTGTAAAGTCCTGAACGTCTCTCAATTGTAATCCTTCTCTGGGAGGAGGTTTCTTTTCTCTGTGAATCCTTTTCTCTGTGCACAGATTTCTTGGGAAGCTTCTGCAGCCTCCAGCCAGCCTCTTCTTCTTCTTCCTGAATCCTGGCTCTGAATCTCCTCCAGCTCTTGTCCTTCCCCAATCCAGACTGCTTGTCCAGGCCCAATGTTGCCTCTTTTATCCTCCCAGAGAATGGGCTTGTGGGAACTCAGGGGCTTGTGGGAAATACTTCAACCAATGAACTTGCTCCTTTTAAAGGTTGTGTAAACTCCTTTTCAGAACTCCTTTTAAAGGTGTGAACTAAAGATGTGAACTAGAGTTAAGTACCGACTTAGCACTTAGTAAGAACCTAACATCGGAGTGTTTGGAATTCAGCCTATCCCGGTGTATAAGAATATCAGAGCCTTTGAGAGTTTCTGAAGTGAATTAAAAATACGGCACTTACCTTTAGGGTATCGGTCCCGGTGATCCAGGTGTAAAAGGATCCTCGGGGATCTAGCCATAAAAGGATCCAGTGGCGATAAAGTCCCTGCTTGCTGCCTAGGGTCCCGTCATCCCACCCCACAAATTCCCCCTGACAGTTTTGACTTTAAGCATGGCTGATGTGCCATCAAAAGCTCCATAGCCTACAGGGAGTGAGAAGGAGACTGAGGTAAAAAGGAAACAAGAGGGGCAAGTAGGAGAGGGCCGGGGAGCCTTAAGTAGAGCCTCTGTCCAGCAGGAGTCCTGTGACTGTCTCCAGAATGCAGCTGTGTCTGTTCCAGAGCTGGGATCGCCCATTGCTCAGATGCACTCCATAGCCCCTGGACCTGAGCTGGGAGCTTGGACTTCTCTCCTGGAGGGGCGGGAAGGGAAGATTCCCCTGGGGAATCGGTTCCTTTTCCCATAAGGAGGCAGAGAGATGCAGACCAGGAATGGGCTTCTTGGAGCTTCCCCTTGGGGTGCACGCCAACCTCAGAGGAAAGGGAGATGGGTTCTTTCTGGGCAGGCTCTCCTCTTCTCTCCACAGACGCACCCTACGCAGACGGCCTTCCTGTCCAGCGTGGACCTCCATACGCACTGCTCCTACCAGCTCATGCTGCCAGAAGCCATCGCCATTGTCTGCTCGCCCAGACATAACGAGTGAGTCTGGGAGTCGGAGCCACAGGCAGGCCTCGGGAGGCTGGCTCCCAGCCTCGTGCTTAGAGGCCCAGAGGTGGGAGACTCAGAGGGCTCGGCCCCCACCTCCTTTTTGTGCATGAGGCTTACAGGGCACTGACCATACTTGGAGTCAGGAAGCCCTGGGGTCTAATCTGACCTCTGACACATCCTCACTGGGTGGCTTCAGGCATGGGGGAAGAAGAGAAAGGAACAAGCATTTGTTAAGCACTTACTGCATGCTAGGCATTGGGCTAAGTGCTTTATAATTATTCTCATTTGATCCTACAATAACTCTGAGAGACAGATGGTTGAGAAAATTGAGGCAAATAAAAGTTAGTTTTGCTCAGGGCTTTACAGGAAGTGTCTGAGTGATTTGAACTCAGGTCTTCCCTACTCTAAGCCCAGTGCTCTTTGCTCTGGGCCCAGCCTCAGTTTCCTTTTCTGTACAATGAAGCAGTGGGTCTCGTCTCTAACATCCCTAGATCTGTGACCCCAGAAGCCACAAAGATGTGACAGGTGTGGCTACAGCGGGTGCTCTCTTCTGAGCAGACAGCTTTGAATGAGATGAGCCAGGAATTCCCTGCAGGGTCCCCCAGCATCTTTTGCTCATCTCCGCCCTGTAAGGACCTGCTCATGTATGTGTTGCAGTCTCGTTATCCTGGGAGCTCCCTAACAACGAGGACTTGCCTTTGCCTCCCTGGGCTCAGCCCTGGGCCGATAACAAGCACACTAAGTGCTTGTTGCCCTGCAAAAGTGAGAAAATCCCTGCCTTCAAGCAGCTTCCGTTCCACGGGAAGTGTGCACAACATGGAGAATCTCGAGAAAGGCAGGACGGGATCTCCCGACTCATCGAAACCTTTCTGGGGCAGACACTGGCCTGGGCACCAGGGACAAGTGGTCCCCGCCCCCCGGAGAGGACGTGTGTGGGAACGTGTTTTCTCTCCTTCCAGCATGGGCATCTTCAGACTCACCAATGCCGGGATGCTGGAGGTGTCGGCCTGTAAGAAGAAGGGCTTCCATCCCCACACCAAGGACCCCAGGCTGTTCAGTGTAAGCAGAGTGCTGATTCACTTCTGAGGAATGGGATCTGGGGGCCGGCGGGACCAGGATTCAAACAGAACCATGGGCACTTTCCCACGGGCCCCCAACAAGTGACCTCCTTTCTCTGTGTCTCATATACCTCTATACCCGGGGCTTCATAAAATATCGGAGTGGAAAGGGGTTGCAGGTGGGAGAAGTTTAAGGAGCCCTGCTGCAGGCCGGTCTAAGAGCCAAAGGAGCTGTTGGCCTGCACTGGCAGAGGGAGCATCCCTCCCCCAGAAGTTCCTCATATCCATGGAACCCCAGGTCCTGCAGATCAATGATCTGTAGGGATCTTTTTGGTTCCTGGTTTTTCTGTAGTGTCCAGCCCCACTTGGTGATCTGTAAATCGGAGGAGCCCAGCCAGGGCCCCCAGAACCCTGACCTCTCTCTCTTCTTCGCTGTGATCTGGGATAATCTTGGCCCCTCCCTAAAGCACTCTATCCAGTCAGCACAGTTAGTTCTCCCAGCATTGTTCAGGTAGAGGACCAACCCCCACCCAAGCCATTTCCCTCCAAGCTCTTTTGGCCACATTTGGCTCTATTTTTTGGTAGAAATAAGAACACATTGTAAGGAGAGCCCCCACATACTTACTCCCCTTCACATTCATCCTTTTCATGAAAACCAACTTGTTGGTGAGTCATTCATGGGTCAAAACCCAGGATCCCATCCAGAGAAGATCAGTGATAAATGTTAAAAGAATATTATCCTAATCATCTATTTTCCACCTCTAACAAATCGTTTTCTTCCATAGACATGCAAGCACGTGGTGGGCCAAGACATAAGCATCACAGTGCTGGACCTGAGGTGATGAGCCCCAAAGACGGATGCCCTGGCCCTCACACACAAGTGACTGCCAGATTTTCTTAAGAAGTTTTCAGAACTGACGTTTTATATTTATACATTTTAGATCAGATGGTTTGATATTTATTGCTTTCACATATTTTGCCGTTTTCTTTTGGGAATGTTCCAACTCGAGACAGAACTCATGGTGACGGTAAACTGGAATCTCCTCGTGTACCAAAAATAATAAATCGAGTTGCAAACAGCATCCTGGTGATTGGGATTTCCGTGTGACTTGTCAGAAGCTTGGGTGTTTTCACTGGGGTCTTGGATTTATCCCTCTCTCCCCGACAGTGCTAAAGCAAACAGTTAAATGAACATTTTGAGCAAATATTTGAACAGACCTCCCATTTAGCTGGTGTGGTGGAGCACCATGATGTTGTTCTGATACCATTTTGCTCAGTCTTTATCTTCTATGTGTCCATATTGTGTGTGGCTCATACCATCCAAAGGATATACCCCTAAAATCATCCATATTTAGGGACACCAGAAAGCATGGGTTTAATGGGAGAAGTGTAAACCTCATCATGAAATGGGATTCAAAGAGAAATGAAGAGGGTAAGAGAAAATGCTTGAATAAAATGGTAATGTCAGATTCTGAAGAACCACAATATTAGCAGATAAGGGGAAAAAGAATGGAGAAGAAGGGCAGAGTGAGGAAAATGCTTACAGCCCCAGATATATGTATAACCAAGCAAAGAGTAAGTAGTAGTTAGTCTAGCAATCATTCAGGAAGCAATGATTAAGCACCTACTGTGTTCCAGGCACTGTGCTGGGCACTTCCACATCACAACTTTCCCCACTGCAGTTTTGATATGTCATAGTTGGCATAAGAAATTAAGTGGGAATTTGCTGGGGTGGAGGGGGTTGTAAAAGCTGCAGATGACCAGAGAAGGCTAGCAGATGATACAGAAAAAGTTCAGCAATTCAGAAATGTATAAAATTTATGTATAGCGTTATATAATATATAATAGTATTATTATATAATAGTATATATAATATATAATGTAGTAATATATAATAGTATATAGTAATATATATTATTATATATATTATTATTTAGTATTATATAATATCAATATATTTTATCCTTTAATACCATAATAATTCAGAATTCTTCTCTGGTATGAAGGGAGGACCAAAAACTTTTCTGAGCATTTTCCAAATCAAGGGGACGCTACACCTGTAAAAAACCCCCCCCATGTGGAAGGGACAACTATAATTAGCAAGGTTGCCTTTAAATTTTAAAACAAGCAGGTAAATATGAGCTTAGAGGTACCACCAAAACTTGATGAAATAGAATGCAGGAATAGCATATGATAATTGAAGAGGATCCCATGTTCTGGGAAAACAAACAGATTTAACAAAAAGGGTGGAGGGTCTGTATTGAAGATGGGCATGAATGGAACTGGAGGTGGAACAAGATGGAGAGTGTTTGGGGGAGGCTCAAAGGGCTTTCTTCTACAAGAACAATCTTCAGGGAAGGAGGGGGGGGACTTTGTCCTTCAGAGATGGTGGGTTTTCAAGTCTTCAATGGGCCTCCATGTAGCAGAGGGAAGAGGCTGGTTCTGCTTAGCTTCCGTGTAAGAACCAGAACTCAATAAAAGCTGCAGAGGACATAGATTTAATTTAAAGAAAAGTTCCTAGTAATTAGAGAAGTTCCAAGTGGGTTAGAGGCCTCCAGATGTGTCAGGGAAGTGGGATGGAGGCTTCCAAAGGCAGGGTGGGCCTTCATTTCCCAGGGTCCTTGAGCAGAGGGACAGCACTGGTAAGAGATGAGGTAGATGGGACCCTCTTCAGGGTCAGAGTGGCTGGGTCTGAGATTCTTCATCTCATTTCTGTGGGCTATGGATCTTTTCTCAGAATCATGATTTTAAACTAAAATCCATAGAATTACAAAGGAATCCAATTGTATTGAAATAGTTATCAAAAACTATTTTTTATAAAAACAAGTTCATGAACTTTCATGATAATAAGAATAGCTAGCATTCATATGGCCCTAGAAGGTTTCCAAAATACTTTGCCAATGTTAATTCATTTGCTCCTTACAACTCTGAGTTACAACATACCCCCATTCAACAAACTCCCCATTTCTCTGATGAGGAAATTAAGGCTGGGAGAAGTCTCAGTGTCATGCAAATAGTAAGTTCTTGATCTTGGATTTTAACTCAGTACTAAAGTATCTCAAAGGTCCCTTCCAGCTCTGAGATTCAGTGGATCTCGGACTTAAAGTCAGTGATTAATAGAAGATAGTAAAGAAGATTTCACTGCCTTGAGTTCATATATCCCAGCGACCCCAGCATCTATTGGAGTGCTTCCTTAAGCATTCTACAGTCAATTTTTAATAGCAAGTTTTTTTTTCCTTTAAAATATTAACATTTTAAAAGTTGATCTTTTAAATTATTTTCTTTTACTGTTGTTTTAGTTATCTCTGATTCAAAATGAAATCTGTTTCTTGTCTGTCTCTCTGTGTCTCTATCTCTTTTTTCTCCTCCCCCCCCTTTCCTTACTCATCTCTTGTAACAAAGATTAAAAACCAAAAGGGGGGAAAAGCAATTCAACAAAACACATTCACACATCGGCCTTCCCCCAATAAGGCCATTATCTTTTCAGAGAAGAGTGTCCATCCTGTTGCCACTGACAACTCCTTTAAAGGAGAGTAAAAAAATAAAAATTAAAAAAAAAAAAAAACAAACAAACAAACCCTGAAATCTTGGCACAAAGGGAGAATCAAAGGGCTGGAAGGCTTAATTGTCAAGGGGGGAATCCAATCAACTGGGCTTCCCAGAAGGGCTTTGTTAGGGTGGCTCTGGGAAGGCTGTCTTTTAAGTAGTGCAGCAGGATACCCACTAAAAGGACCAAGCTTATATTTTCCCATATTGGCGAGATCAGGGACCAGGATTCAAATCCTATTCCTGTTGCTTTTTATTCAGGGGACCTTGACTAAGACACTTCCCCTCAGGGGGCTTTCATTTCTTCAGCTTTGAAAGGAGGGGATTAGACCAGATGACCCCTGAAGTCCCCTTCAGTCTTGAAATTAATGAAAAATTAAATTACTAAACCACGAGGGTTGGGTATTTTTAAATAGTGGGTTTGTGGGATTAAAAAAAATCAATATATTTAAGAATGACTAATAAGAAGCTGGTGATGTTCAGTAAATCGTCTGGATTCCTAGGCTGAGTGCAGGAGCAGAGTCCTGAGGAAGTGAGTCTGGAAGAGGCAACGTGCCATGGAGAAGCTGAGTGGAGTCAAACTCAGGTTATCTTCCTGGCCCTGACAGGGAGGGAGAGAAAGGGAGACGGAGATCAAGTGCTGGGTTGGGGATACTGGGAATTCTCACCAAGGCACAGGGCAGTGTGGATGCCTCCAAAGCCAATGAGGCTGATTCCATCATGGAGGGACCTTGACCTTCACCCCTGACTAAGCTCGAAGATTGGCCCAGGAAGAGCCACCTGCTATGGTCACCCTGGCTTCATCTCTGAGATTCCCATGAAGACCTGGGCTCAAATTTCTGCCTCTGTGGGTGACCATTGGAAAATTCCCATGATTCTCTGAGCTTGAGTTTTCCCCTCTATCCCACCAGAGCATCTCTCCAGCCGGAGCTCCGTAACTTTCTCAACCCACCATCGGAGCCACATGGAGAGTTTCCCAAGTGAATCATCTCGGGAAGAACAGGCTCTTGTCCTGAGAGGCTCAGGATTCCCTCCTTAATGAGATGATGTCCACAACTGATTTTTGTCTCCTGCCTTAAAGATTGCAAAGCCCTTTAGATGCATTATCTCATTTGAGTCTGTGAGGTCAGCCCTGGTGCTGTTATTATCATTCTCATTACAGGTGAGGAGACTGATGAGAGATAGGAAAGGGGGAACCCCGTTGGTCGGCGCAAAGATAGTAAGATAGTCCCATGAGGCGCAGTGTTCCCTGAAAATGAATTTACAGGCCCGAAAACCTAGATTGATAAATAAAAGGTTTATTGTAGGAATTTGGAAGTAAAGTTTAGTTAGAAAGACACCAGGGCCAAAGGTGGCCGCTGGGTGGGGAGGAACCCTTACATGGCCAGAAGGATACCATGTTTGGGGGAAGGGCTCCTGCCAAGAGAGGGCTCCAGCTTGGCTCTTTTATACCTAAAAGGGGCTTGTGGGCAGTGCCCCAAGTTCTGGTGGGCTTTTCAGATTAAGGAAGAAACTGGGGGGTTGGGAAAACCTGAGCAGATAGTGGGGGCCGGGCCAGATATTCAAAAGGGTGCTTTTTGGTCAGGATTTGTGAATCAAAGGTCAGCCATGGGGATTGGGAAATCAGAAAGGAATCTTAAAGGGACCTCAACCCCTGTCAAGACTATGGCTCAGAGAGTTTAAATGATTCAGGGTCTCCTGAATGTCCTGCCATGTGCCAATATGGGATATCCTGGGGGAGGGGGTGCTGGTCAACATTTAACAACTGGCTCTAATTCAGGGCATGGTTTAGGTTTGATTGTGCTTCATTAACACTTTATCCATCTCTTTCTTAAATTTAGACAATCACTAGGACAATCAACCAAGCTCTGATATGAAGGAATTGCCCATTTCTAGGATGTAAATGTTCAGGATGAAAATTTAACAATTGGCTCTCACTCTTGCATCCTTCCCTTGTCAATGGCTCCTGGGTTTCTTCCTTTTCTTCCCCTCTCCCCAGCCCGAGGAGCCCCCTTCGACAGTAGAGTTCCCCAGTCCATAGTAAGGGCCTTCCTTGCCCCCTTTCACCCTTTCCTTAGTGAAGAACCTACCGAGGGAAACCTTTCCTGAGCTCAAGTGCCATTGCAGCTTCTCCACTGCCTTTTCTCTCCTTCCCACCGCCCTCCCCCCCCCAATAATCTTATATTGACTTTACCCATATATATATATGCTGCTACCCCTTTGACATTGATGCCAGGAACTCAGAAACCATGTAAGTGAAGCTGTTAGGGCTCTGGATTCTAATCCTGCGTTGATCAGCTCCACTACCTGGCCTTGGGCAGAGCGCTTAACCCTCTCGGGCCAGTGAGTCAACACAGCAATGAGAGCTTTGGATTTGGAGTCAAGAAGACCCAAGTTCGAATCCAGCTTCAGACATTTCCTAGCTGTGTGTCCCTGGGCAAGAAATTCAATCTCTCTGTGCCCTGGTTTCCTCCACTATAACATTGGGATAATAACAGCATCTACTGCACAGTGGTGTTGTGAAGCTCAAATAAGATATTTATAAAACACTTATCGCAGTGTCTGGCACTCAGTAGGTGCTATATAAATGCTTCTTCCCTTCTCTTTCCTCCCCTCCCCTCAGTTGCCTATGTGTAAAATATTGGGGGGGATGGGAATAGATCATCTCCAAAGCCCCTCCCCAGCTCTAGATCCCTGGCTCTCTGACTCCATAAAAGGAGCCTGTGGAGAACAGCTCGGTCGTGGTGTTTGAGGAGAAGTAGACACTTGAGCGGCTTGACTTGAAAACACGCTCCCTGAGGCACAAGTGTTGACGGAAGGTAAGCCCTGCAATGCTTACTCTCCCCACTAGCTTTGACTGTTTTTAGAGTGTTAAAAGTTGTAACCAGAAACTACAAATAAGACGATTATTTGGGGGCCGTGGGAAAGTTAGATTTTGTTGGTTTCCCACCAGATAGTTGGGAATTTGGAATTTCTCACCCACAGTTACAGGCCGATGGAATAGACAGAGTCCGACAGTGCAGGTATATAGTAGGCACTTAATAAATGCTGACCGACTGGTTCATTAGTCCGGGCCTGATCGCCTGCTCTTAGGTTCTAGCTCTTTTAACTACAGAAATGAAGGCGTCTCTAACGGAAGCCAGAGCAGAGCTGCCCGAGCTGGAACCTTCTCTCCCAGGGGGAGGGAGCTCTCCCCCCTCAGCAGCCCCCGCTGGGATGAGCTCAGGAAACAGCTAAGCTCTGTGAGGAGAGGAAGTCAGTGTTAGAGGAGGCCGTGGAAACTGCAGTCCCATCCGGCTCCTGCACATCCTCTGGGCTCTCTGCAGGAGACTGACTCACAGGTAAACTGTCTGATGATGAGGGCAGCCGGCGCTCCCGCCTCTAGGAAGAGGTAGGACCGCCCAGTGCTCTCAGCAGCAGCAGGAGTCGTTATTTTTCTGCATCCAGTTCGGGCATCGAAGGGTGTAAGTGATTCCTGGCAGGCGGCAGAGCCTCCCCCGGGGCCCTAATGCTCCCTGAGTGTTACATCATCATCGTCACCATCCCCGTGGGGAGCTCTGGGGCACCTGAGACCTCGCCTCTTCCTCCTGGCCCTGCTGTGAGCTCGGGGCGGAAGCGCCCTCCCCAAACCCTCCCCCATTGTTTGTGAGCTGGGTGGTCCTGGGCAGGTCACTGCTCCCCTCCACAGGTAACATGAGAGAGGGCGCGCTCCTCTCCCAGGTCTCCTCCTGACCAAGGCCGGCAGCCCTTTTCTTGTCCCCAGCACCAGCTGCTTGCGTGTTGCCCCTCCCCTAACACCGGCTCCTGCAGAACCGGAACCGTCCCGTCTTTCCTTGTACAGTGTCTGGCTCGCAGTAGTTGTGCAAAAATGCTCACTGACTGACCAAAAAACTGTGCTCTTGGGCCAGACCACTTTACAGATAAGGAAACTGAGGTACAGAAGGGTTAAGTCACTAGTCCATTGACCCCTCTAGTCTACGTCTGGGGCAGAATTTGAACCCCGTTCTTCCTGATTTTAAGTCCAGAGCCTCATCCACTCTCCCACAATGCACCTCTGGGCCTACATCGTTCAACTACACAATGAGGAGGCCGGACTCAGCGTCTCTAATGTTCGGCTGCCTCAGAGCTGGTGGTCGGATCATCTCTGTGATCCCTCCTGGTCTAAGATCCCATCCCCCCATTCCCCTCATGGGAGGAGCCGCTGCGGGTTCCTCCCACTCCGTGTTTCCCTCCCCCCAAGTGCGGGTTTTGTTTCACTAAGTGAGGAAACTCTTTTCCCATCATTCCAAGGCCAGCTCTAGCGACCAGTGGGTTAAAGGACCGGCTCCACACCCCCGGCCCACGGTGTCAGAGGCGGGGTCTTCCCGGAGGTCAGGGCTCTGCCCATTGGGCCGCCCTGCCTTTTGATGGCAAGCTCTGCCCACTCGCCCCCACCCAGCCCTCTGAACTCAGATTTCTTTCAGCTTCTTTCTCCCGTACGAGTCCATTCCGCCAGAAAGTCCGGAGTGCCCCGGCTCAGGGGAGCTCTGCCCCCTCCCCCCCAGAGTCCGGCCAGAAACCAGCAGTCTCGCTCTGGGCCCTGTGGCCTGGGGGGGGGGGGGGGAAAGTCCCACCGTACTACCTGAGCGTGGCCGGGAGGCGGGGCCTGGGGCTCGACCTCCCCCTCCACTAGTTTCTGTAGGGTCTTGGGCAGATTTCCCAGCGTCCTCGTGAATAAAACGAGTGGGGGAAGGGTGGGGAGAGAGCAGTGTTGTGAAGCGCCGAGTGATGGAAGGAGCAGAAAGTTCTGGGCTTTAGTCCTGGGCCTGCTGGGCCTGCGGCAGAACACAGCCCGGCTGTCTGCTTCCCAGACGGCTCCGGGCGGGACGTGGCCTCTCCTCCCCCTCATTACTCCGTCTGGAACCAGGGGCTCATGACTAAGACTCTTCTCCCTCTACATCCATGACTATGGACGAGGACCCTGGGAAAACCCCTCCCCTCCCCCCAGTCTCATATTCCTGATCCCTGAAGGGAGAGCGCTGGAGCAGAGCCATGATGGATGTTGGGTAGGAGGGTTTTCTGCCGCAAGAGGGCGCTTCCATTGCTGAATCCCATAGACAGTGTGGACCCCGGAAAGCCCAGGCCACGCGGGATCAGAGGCCTGCAGCTGAACTCTCAGATGCTACAGAGAGTGGTAAGGGGATGCTCTGGCGCAGTTTCCCAGGTGAGCCAAGACACCTGCTGATGCAATAGCCTGAGCTCTCCCACAAGGGGGCGCACTGACAGACTTCTGCCTGCTGCCAGCCTCCCACTCCCCCACAAGGGGGCGCACTGACAGAGGTGACTGAGGCCCAGGCTGACAAGGAGCTATGCTGCTCGCTGCCAGCCTCCCACTCTCCCACAAGGGGGCGCACTGACAGACTGCTGCCAGCCTCCCACTCCCCCACAAGGGGGCGCACTGACAGCGGTGACTGAGGCCCAGGCTGACAAGGAGCTATGCTGCTTGCTACCAGCCTCCCACTCCCCCACAAGGGGGCGCACTGACAGACTACTGTCTGCTGCCAGCCTCCCACTCCCCCACAAGGGGGCGCACTGACAGACTACTGTCTGCTGCCAGCCTCCCACTCCCCCACAAGGGGGCGCACTGACAGACTACTGTCTGCTGCCAGTCTCCCACTCCCCCACAAGGGGGCGCACCGAGATCAATGGCTGAAGCCCAGGCCGGCAGGGAGCCCTCATGCCCACCCCCAGCCTCGCCCTTCAGGTTGACTTAAGACGCCCGGGCGTCCAGTGAGAGCCTTTATTCAGAGGGTTTGGGGCAGGAGCTGCGGGCGGGGAAGCCTGGCTGCGTTCCCAGCGGGGCGCGGAGGCCGGCCGGGCAGCGGAGGGGAAGGGCCTAAAAGCATTTGCGGTGGACGATGGAGGGGCCGGCCTCGTCGTACTCCTGCTTGCTGATCCACATCTGCTGGAAGGTGGACAGAGACGCCAGGATGGAGCCGCCGATCCACACCGAGTACTTGCGCTCCGGAGGGGCGATGATCTGGGGGGAGGGTGGGGAGCACAAAGAGACCGCGCTAGGGATGGAGCCCGGGGCCGGGGAGGGTTCCAGGGACTGCTGGAATTGGACCCACGGCTCCCACTCCCTGGGCCGAAGGGAACCTCGCTTTCCTCATCCTTAAGTCTTGGATGGTCTTTAAGTCCATCTGGTTCTAGATCAGTTACTCCTCCAGCCAGATGTTTTACAGATGAGGAAACAGACCCCGAGGGGCAGAGGTGGGATTGACCCCCGACCCCCAACTCCAAACCCAGGTTTCCTTCCCCTGGACAGAGCTGGGGCCGCAGCACAGGCAGCGCAGGGAAGCCCTCCTTCAGCCATCAGTGGACCACACACCGCCCCCTTGTGGACCGAAAGAAGAGCCCTGGACACTGCCCGAGGACTCACTGAAGCTCTGTGGCCTCTTCCCCTCGGTTACAACGTCCCTGTGTACCAGATTCATGGGGGACGTGCAGGTTCCTTTCTCCCTCTACAAGGAGGCCGCCAGGGCCTCTGGGAATTTCCTTCCCATCCTGACATCAGCCCAAACCATTCAGGGTCACCCTGGTGATGAGCTCCACGGGGGTCAGATTCGGAAGAAACGGGGGCCTGGGGACGGGCACCTCCCCTTACCTTGATCTTCATGGTGCTGGGGGCCAGAGCTGTGATCTCCTTCTGCATGCGGTCAGCGATGCCCGGGTACATGGTGGTGCCCCCCGACAGGACGTTGTTGGCGTAGAGGTCCTTCCTGATGTCGATGTCACACTTCATGATGCTGTTATAGGTTGTCTCGTGGATGCCCGCAGACTCCATCCCTGGCAGAAGGAAACCACAGGGACCACGTCAGCGAGGACGACATGAAAACCACAACGGCGAACGTCACAGCCGGAGGGGTGACAGGACTTTCCAAGTCCCAGAATCCTCGGAAAAGTGAGGGTGGTGACCTTTGTGTGACTTAACCCTCAAGCAAAGACACTGCACTTCACAAAGCCTTCCAGAAATCGGAGTCCTGCTGAACCAGCCTCCCAGAGGCTCCTCACTTCATCATCACCCAAAATAAGACTTTTAGAGAAGAATGGGGAATAATATTGTGCCCACTATGTGCCAAGCACTGCACTAAGCACCCAGAGAACCAGAGGCTCTTACCGATGAAGGAGGGCTGGAAGAGCGTTTCTGGGCAGCGGAAACGCTCGTTTCCAATGGTGATCACTTGACCATCAGGCAGCTCGTAGCTCTTCTCGAGGGAGGAGGAGGAGGCGGCCGTGGCCATCTCGTTTTCAAAGTCCAGAGCCACGTAGCAAAGCTTCTCCTTGATGTCACGTACGATTTCCCGCTCAGCTGTCAACGAGAGTCAACCCTCAACATCCCAGAGAGTGGACCCCGGGCTCGGAGGCCTGACGTTATCCTCCCTCCCCCGTACTTTCCTGGCACTCAGAAGTCAAGTACATGGAGGGGGTTCCCTTCCTTCCCATAAAGAAGATGAACCTTGAAAAGGGGGTGACGGGTATGGACCCTGCATAGACTATCAGACTTAATTGTTTAGATTAGTTTTGTTCAGTTGTTTTTCATTTTTTGTTATAAAAAGGGCTGGGAGGGCGAGGAGCTCACAGACATATTGGGGGGATGAGACAGATGCAGTAATAAAAGGCAGCAAAAAACATTGAATTCTTGCTTTAAAGAGGGGGAGGAGCAGAGGGCAGCATCCCGTACCAGTAGTCACGAAGGAGTAGCCCCGCTCGGTCAGGATCTTCATGAGGTAGTCGGTGAGATCACGGCCAGCCAGATCCAGACGCATGATGGCGTGGGGCAGAGCGTAGCCCTCATAGATGGGCACGTTGTGGGTGACACCATCTCCAGAGTCCAGCACGATACCTGAGGGCACAGCCACAGAGAGGGGCATCATGGGGGAAGGTCCCTTCCCTGGGAAGCCAACCCTGTCATTGCTCAGAGGCTTATTTTCCAGGTAGATCTGGAGGGCAGAGGTCAAGCTTATGACATATTGCAAGCAACTCCCCCTTTGTTTCCTTTAATTCTTCAAAAATCTCAGATCAGTCAGTATAGGCAATTTATTAACTAACATAAATTGCAACCCCTCTACAACTTAGTAAACAGTCTTTTTGAATTTCTTTGCCCTCCCCCCAATAAAAAAACTTCATCTGCTGCAGGCCCTTGAATGACACACTCAGAGGTGTTATCTGGGGCTGGTGGGACAGAGATGGCCTGTTTTGGTGAAGCCTCCAAGAGCCCAGCCTCCCCTCTCAGGACACAGTGGGTCATTAGATAGGTACAGCCAAAAAATAATCACTGTCCTTTTTTTTAGACTGGGATATTTGGCCACCGTTGGTCACCTACCAGTTGTACGTCCAGAGGCATAGAGGGACAGGACAGCTTGGATGGCAACATACATAGCTGGCACATTGAAAGTCTCAAACATTATCTGTTTAAAAAAAGCAGAAATTTTAATATTATAGTCATTTTCATTAAAGATGTGTTTTTCAGGTGGACAGGAGTTATTTCATGAAAAATAAACTTCACTCCTGGGGATAAAATGAAAATCCCAGGGGAGGGTGGTCGTTTTATCTTTTTGCATTTATGAGGTGCTTACTATTTGACTTCAAGAAGCATTTATTAAATACCTACTGTATTTTAGGCAATTTGCCAAATACTGGAGTGGATTTCCATTATCATTGTTTTATTATTATTTTTTATGGAATACTTCACAAATTTGCATGTCATCCTTGCACAGGGGCCATGCTAATCTTCCCCTGTATCGTTCCAATTTTAGTATATGTGCTGCTGAAGTGAGCACCCCACTATCATTAAAAGAAAATCCCATCACTCTCATTCTTAGTTCTGCAGCTAAGCAAAGCAGGTAGGAGCTAGGGGGCCCATTCCCTGCCCAGCCAGCCCAGCCTGGGAGTTGGAGTGGGTACTATTAAGCCAAAGTGGCTTTGGAATGGGTAAGACTGCAACCTGAGGCAGCAGACCACCCAGTGATGGCTACCACCATCCACCATCCACCTTCCTGTCCTAGGAACTGGAAGTAGCTAGTTTGGAGTAGGGATTCAGGGTCAGCTGACATCTGTGTCTCTGCCCCTCCCTCCTAGATAAGCACTCTCTTCTCTACCCTGTCACAAGCCCCAGAATACCAGACACACACACACACACACACACACACACACACACACACTTACATACATACACACACTCACACTCACACACGACTGAATGATGAGCCCCTCAGAGGGGCTGTACCTGAGTCATTTTCTCCCGATTGGCCTTGGGGTTGAGGGGCGCCTCAGTGAGCAGAGTAGGATGCTCTTCCGGGGCGACGCGCAGTTCATTGTAGAAGGAATGGTGCCAGATCTGGCGGGAATCAAGGAAGAGAAAAGACACATCAGGAATAATCTTCACCCTTATCATGGGAGATCCTTCCCAGACCCTAGGGGGCAGTAAAGTACCCCATCTAATCATGGCATTAGCATGGGGTTTCAAGACTTCCATGCAACAACTCCATGAAGAAAGTAAATATCGGAAATATTAGCCCCACTTTATAACTGATTTTGTGCCTTATTTTCTATATTAAGTTCTCGTCTCTGTCTCTTACTTACAAAGCGGTAGGCAGGAAAAGGCGTACATTGTCCGACATGGAAAATGAGATTTGTGTTCCAATCATGGAATATTCTATTGGAGGTGGGGGGAGTGAATCCTTGGGAAATTAGGGTGTCAATCAAACATTAAAATAATAAGACTGCAAAGTTCAGAGAGGCAGAAACTCTCTTCTTCTGATCCTATAGCACCTCCAAGAACCTCACACAGAGGAAGTCATCAATTAATCACCAGACACTTATATGCTTCTGCTAAGTGACAGGGACTGTGCTAGGCACTAAGAAAAAAAAGGCAAAAATAATGCAGTCCTTCCCTCCGAGAGCTGAGGAGTCCCATATTCTGAGAGCACTGAGATTGTCTCTTGTGCACATTCTCTCTGTTGAGGAAGGTTGCAGCCCATCCAGTGCCCAGCCTATGAAACCCTCATCTGTACCCAAGACTGAATGTTTGAAGTACTCCACCAGGGAATCTTAAATACAAACTTGATTTAATAGATGGAAGATAAGGTGGAGTCACGTTCCAGAAGGGGAGATTTTGGGGTGTTTAGGTGTCTGTATGTACGCCACGTCCTTCCCATCTCCAAGAGAATTCAAATTCCTCCAGAGTCGGTTTCATTTTTATTTTTGCACCCCCAGAGCCTAGCTCCATGCCCGATTCTCATGAGCTCCTTAAACACACTCCTGAAGTTGAGTGTGACAGACTTCCTTTGAGAAACATTTTTGAATAATTTTCTCTACCAGCAAAAGGACAGTCCAGGGACCAATCAACCTAATGTCCTGGAGCTTGGAACCTTGGCCTAAAAATAAATAAACCTTATCGCAAGAAGCTAAGCCCTTGATCCAATAACCAGTACCTTCTCCATGTCGTCCCAGTTTGTGATGATCCCGTGTTCTATCGGGTATTTCAGTGTCAAGATTCCTCTTTTGCTTTGTGCTTCATCCCCTACGTAGCTGTCCTTTTGGCCCATGCCTACCATTACCCCCTGAAAAGTAGAAGAAAGGGAAAGTCGTCATCTTATAAGACTTCAAATGAATGTTGTTACTCATGCTTCTGGTTGTGCTCCAGTGGGCTGATGAAATGCAGGTCTCCTGATGGGAGCGTCAGTGATTCTTAACCCAAGTCACCAATTACTCCAATTTAGAGTGGAAATTTCAAAGATGCAAGATTGCCACTCATTTGGCTGAAGTCCATTGGAACTATTCTATACCATAACAGATAGACTTTGTGAGCTGCTCTGATAAAAACAAACAAACAAAAAACCCACCTCAGCTAATGGGCAACTTTCTGGTGAAGAACATTTCTAAACTTAGCTGGATGAGACCTTGGATGACAGAGAGTCGAGCTTTTCCAGCATGGTGAGATCTACCAGAGAATGGGCTGTACCGGCAGGTCCTTTAAGAGTTTGGGCATCCCTCAAGTGTTATACCAAGACATCGGTGAAATTTAGGGGGATTAATCTAAAAAGGGACAATTCTCCCCCTCAAAAACAAAACTGCACTAGATGCAGTTATCCCTTGCTATTCCATGATAATATTAGTTTTAGACTACATTCAGGGTAAGGGGAATGTCTTTCTGTGGCCAGAAAAGGCCAAATAAATTAGAGGGATGCTTTGGGTGTGATGATGATGGACACAGCATCAGAGAGTAAGGAGAGTATGGCATGAGTTACTCTAATTAATGCCTGGATAACCCGCACTGCCAGGCACTGCCCTAGCTCAGCTGTGCCCACATAGTGATTTAGAAAACCCAGCTAGATTCCTCTAGACTCAAAGTTGTAAAGCATCTGAGTATCTCTATGGTATTTGGTATGCAGATGCTGAATACATTTCACAAAATCATAGGCCCTCTCACTTGAAGGGGACCCAAAAACTAGCTTTTGTCCCTCTTTGTACCAGAATCCCCTCTACACTGTCTCTGATGAATCATTAGCCAGCCCCTGCTTGAAACCCTCAGTGAGAAGGAAGCCAGCTCCCACTGGCAGGACATTTCCCCCTCACCATAACTCTGAAACCGCCTCTTTGAACCTTTCTGTACTTTCCATGTTTTGTCCCAGTTCTCTCTGGGGCAGAAGTCAGATTTCCCCTGTGGTTGTATTGGAGCACCTAATGCCCTCCACTGTCGCTGACAGGGCCTGGCTCACCTGGTGTCGGGGACGGCCCACGATGGAAGGGAAGACAGCTCTGGGGCATCGTCACCAGCAAAGCCTGCCTTGCAGAGCCCAGAACCATTGTCACACACCAGGGCAGTGCTGTCCTCCTCTTCACACATCTTCTGGAGCTGCGGTCCTCACACAGGCCTACCTGGGACAAAAAGAAACCCGACCCGTCAGGAGTTGACCACCTTTGGAACAAGCGGGACGCTGGACACTGGTCACTCAGGTGCCAGGGGCTCAGGGAGGCTCAGCATGGGAAGTCAGCTAGTGCAACTTGGACAGGATCTCACTGCAGGGTGCTTGGGCACTGGCCAGCCAGCCTTTTGTGTAAAGATCTTCTATGAAGGAAGACCCCTGTTCTTTGGAGAAAGCCACCCCCCCCAAACCGGGGAACTTGATAAATAGAACAAAGCACCTCTGAGTTAGAAGATCTGTGTGTGGCTCCTGGTGTGATGGTTTACTAGTTATGTGAACTCAGAAGCAAGTCACGGACAGCCTCAGTTTCCTTATCTGAAAAATGGGATTAAGAATACTTCTCTCCTAAGGATGTTGTGGGAAAATCCCTCTATAAATTCTGAAGTGCTCTACATACTACTTACATTTGCACACAATACTACTTCGAAAAGCCCATGAATAAAAATCCTGAGTTTCTCTTTCACTAATTTTCTTTTTCTTTCTTTCTTTCTTTCTTTCTTTCTTTCTTTCTTTCTTTCTTTCTTTCTTTCTTTCTTTCTTTCTTTCTTTCTTTCTTTCTTTCTTTCTTTCTTTCTTTCTTTCTTTCTTTCTTTCTTTCCTTTCTTTCTTTCTTTCTTTCTTTCTTTTTTAAAGAAATAGTTCAACAGAAAGGAAGCATGGAAGGAAGGAGGAAGGAAGGAAAGGAGGAAGGGAGGGAGGGAGGAAAGGACAGGAAGGAAGGAAGGAAAGAAAGAAAGAAAGAAAGAAAGAAAGAAAGAAAGAAAGAAAGAAAGAAAGAAAGAAAGAAAGAAAGAAAGAAAGAAAGAAAGAAAGAAAGAAAGAAAGAAAGAAAGAAAGAAAGAAGGAAAGAAGGAAAGAAGGAAAGAAGGAATTAAGGAAAGAAGGAATTAAGGAAAGAGATAAAAATAAAAAGAATAAAGAAAGGGAGAAGGAATTAAGGAAAGATAAAAATAGAAAGAAAGGAAGGAGGGAGGAAAAGAAAGAAAGAGAGACATAGAGGAGGGAAAAGAGAGAGAGAGAGAGAGAGAGAGAGAGAGAGAGAGAGAGAGAGAGAGAGAGAGAGAGAGAGAGAGAGAGAGAGAGAGAGAGACCCTGTGTCTGAAAATCATTCAGTATATAGAAGGTAGAAATACACATTTAAAAGACGTCAGTAATCAAGATCATTCCATTCTAGACCCATAATTTCATTGATGTTTGGCACTTTCTTTAATGTGTGCAAACTTCCTCTTCCAATGCAGGTCAGATCCTGTTCTGAGTCTTGGAGGCCTGCCTGGGCATTGTAAGGTCACATGGCCAGGATGTCACAGGTAGAATCTGGGCCCAGGTCATCCTGACACTTTTCTAGCCTTTCCATCTAAATAACAAGGAGATCATTTGCTACCTCCACCAGCTTAATTGAGCAAGAACAAAAACATGTCTAATTCATTTCAACTAGCATGTTTAATTGGGGAAAATGTGAGGTTGAAACCAGACCCAGCGCTTGGCCACCAGGGTGCATCTGTGTCAGGCAGAACGAGGCACTGCATGGGGCCCAAGGGTGTGGCTGGGGACCCATTTCCTGGAATAGGCGGGATGGGCGTTGGGTTCTGAAAGCTGAGGAAAGATGCCGTTGAACACCAGCAGAGAAACAGATGTCAGGCACAGAGGATGGCCCAACCAAGCCCTTCTGGAGAAGGGTTTTCTCATCTGAGTATCTGCAGCTCTTTGTCTCCAGGGGAGAGATTCTCGGTGAGAGGGGACGGGCTTGTGAGTAGAAATCATTTTATTTTCTGTGTTTCCCTCATGACAAGCACAAAGTAGATGCTTACATCTCCAGGACTGAATAGCAGTCCTCCCACTTGAGGTATGGCAGGATAGCTCAATAACATTTCAAAGGGCAGAGGTGGAGTGTGGACAAGGTCAGGGCCAAAGTGAACCCCCTAGCCCACTCCCCTCCATTTATAGATGAAGAAACCAAAGCTCAGAGAGGGAAAGGGATTCTTCTTTAGTCACACAGCAAGTTAGTAGCAGAACCACAGCCAGAACCCACAGCTGTTGACTTGCGGTCCAGGACCCCTTTTCACAAAATTGAACAGAAAAAATGCAGGCAAAGTCTTAAAGGGGGAAAAAAGCCGTGTCACCAGCACCGTGCTTTGGGTCAAGAATTCAGGTTTGGCCAAGTCACAGAATCCTAACTCAAGAGGCAGAAAGGGATCTTGGGATCAAACAGTCCAAAAGGGGAGAAAATCGAAGCTGAGAGGTGGGGATGAGTTACAGATTTAATATCTACAAGCAAGGAGGATTTGAACCCAAGGCCTCTGATTCCAGGGTCAGTGGTCTTTTCCCTCATTTGTATCTTTCTTTAAGTAGAATGGGTTATCAGCAGATAGGTGAGGTGACTTCTGGGAAAGGAACTTTAGAAATCATTCCGTTCTGTGATTGGGAGAGTGTTGGGATTCATAGTTCCAAGGCGTGGTCCCAAGAGGGAGCCATGGGGAATTCATGAGTCAATAAAAAAGAATATCTTTTTCCGAATAATTCAATTCAAAAGCAAGGTTTAGGAAAAGAAGGAAGGAAGGCAGGAGGAAGGAAGGGAAGGAAAGAATGAAGAAAAAGAAGGAAAAGCAAGACAAGGAGAAAGAAAAGGTGAAGAAGAAGAAAAGAAAAAAGGACTCTCAGGAGCTGATGATCTTCAAGGTCTAATCTTCCAAAATTCTATCCAATTCCATACATTTTGAGTAGAAGGAAACGTCCAGCACATTCAGAGAATAAAGGCTCAGCGTCCAACGTGGGAGAGGAGCTGGGGAAATCTCCAGAAACACCAGAGCCAGCCTCTACTCCAGCGAACCCTCTCTGCCCGCTGGAAAGCAAGTTTCCGGAGGGGAGACATTGTTTCACTTTGGGCTTAATGGATGCTTTTAGAGCTACTTATTACCATTTATGTTAACAAAATAAATAATCAATAAATAATGATTTATTTATTGACATTCCCATAGAGTATTAGAGCGTATGAAGCCCTTTACAACTATTAGCTCATTTTAGTAACAGTTCAGCTGGGTGAGACGAGTGCACATTATTATACCCATTTTACTGACCAGGAAAGTGGAGCTCGGAGAGTTTTCAGAGGTCTGACTAAGCTCACCCTGACAATGAGCAGCAGGTACGGGGTTTGAACCCATGTGAAACGCGGTTCTGGTATAATACATTACCCGCCCCTCCCCCCCAGGAGAGCTGGTTCATAGAGAAATACTGCAGCTCTTGAAGGCGCAGGAAGTTTTCAGGCGCGCATTTAACTTTAGAGTATCGTGTGGAGGGAAAGTACTGGGAGGACTTTGCAAACTGTTTCTAAGAACTCTTTACATTTTCTTCCCCTCCCCCGCTCCCCCCCCCCCCCCCTTGCTCGGTTAAATTCTCTTCCGCCCCTGCCCCTCGGCAGCCGGCTTCCCGCCGCACCCCGAGGTGCCAGAAACGTGTAGCGATTGTCTTTTACCAAAATAAGGAAATGAAATGAAATTGTGAACAAAGGGAAGACGCTCCGTTAAGCTAAATTTCATCACTAGCGTTCCCTCTCACTTTCTTAATGTAGACAATCTAGCGGGGATTCGGGCCCGATTTGAGGCATCCCGGGTTTAAACATGCGCTCTCTGATTGGTCAGTTCGCCGGCTCCGGCTCCCACGCCCCGCCCCGTCTCCTGCCAGAGCGGGTCTGGAGCGAAAGAGAGGCTGAGGGGAGGGGGATCAGCCGCGGGAGACGCGGAACCGAAAGGAGCCGCGGGGACCCGAGAGCCCGATCCCCCAGAGCGGGGAGACCACAGCGCCGGGCGTGGAGTGAGATTTCCCCGGCGGCGGGAAAGCAGCACGATTACTCCGGATTCCACTGCGGCTGACACATGCTCGCCCCCCCCCCCCTCACTCACCCACACACCCACACCCACTCACCCCCCTCACACACTCACACACATACACACACACTCACACACACTCACACACACTCACACGAACACACTCTTACACACGCACACACACCCCCTCACACTCACACACTCACACGCACACACACACGCGCACACACACAGTCACACGCACAATCACACACACTCACCCCCTCACACATACTCACACGCACAAACACACTCACACGAACACACACTCTTACACACCCACACACACTCACCCCCTCACCCCCTCACACACACACACTCACCCCCTCACACACACTCACACACTCACCCCCTCACACACTCACACTCACCCCCTCACACACACTCACACACTCACCCCCTCACACACTCACTCACACACACTCACCCCCTCACACACACTCACACGCACACACACTCACACGCACACATACACACACGCACACACACACACAGTCACACGCACAGTCACACACACTCACACGCACACATACACTCTTACACACGCACTCACAGTCACACGCAGTCACACATACACGCACACATACACACACACGCACACACACTCTCACACACACTCACACACTCTCACACATACACACACACACACACACACACACGAGGACGGAGCCGGCTCTGGAGGCAAAGTCCTTGGGGAATTCCGAGGGCCAGTCCCCATCCTACCGCGGCCCAGGCCCTCGGCCGATCCCTGCAGAGCCGTCGTTTCGCGGAGCTCTTTATCATTCTCCCTTTAAAATAAGTCTTTGTGCAAGAGGTGGCTCCTTGCGGAGGGGGGGGGGAAGGTCTTTTCCAAAGGAAGGTGACAGGAAAGTGAAATTCGCGGGTCCGCATTTTGCCGCGCTTTCAGAAAGGAGAACGCCTCCCGCCCAAGGGCCTAGGAGAAGAGCCGAGCCCTCTCCCAGATCAATCACCTCCGGGCGCCGGGGATTTACTTTCGGCCCCCTTTTTGCAGCCCCGGAAGAGGAGCTGCAGAGAGGTTGCGTGATTTGCCCACAGGCAGCCGGCAGGCGAGGACCAGCGCCCCCTCCCCCGGGGCATCCCCCCCCCGCCCTGCCCGCGAGCCCTGCGCGGGGATCCCGGAGACTCCCCCCTAGGTTGCCGCAGGGTGTAGGTGAGATCCGAGGGAGGATCCCTGAAAAGCCCAGCCCAAAGGCGAGGCTCGGGGGGAGTCCTGATTCGAGAGGCGGCTCGGGGCGCGGGCCGGGCCGTCGGCCCCCCGGAGCCAGACCGAGCGCCTCCAGCCGGGCCTCGGGCCCGCGGCTCGGGGACCCCGAACAGCTCGTTCGGTCTGGCGGAAGCTCGGTTTCTTCATCTGCACAATCCGCGCGGCAGCCACTCTCGGGGCCAAGGGAGTCTCCGAGGAGCCTGGGGGGAGGGGGGCGAGGGGGTGTTAGCTAAATGGTAAGTGAAGGGGAGGGGGCGCCGCGCCTCGGGAGCACTTTCAAAAAGCAGCCACTGGGGGGCGGGAAGGGGGAGGGGCAGGGCCGCTTTCCAGCCCATGTTGAACCTGACTGAGCTGGGGCGGGTCTGGGACGAGCCGCTTCCTAATTAGGCAATCCGCGCTGAAATTGCTGCTTTTGGAACTAAGTTCCAGGTCCGGGGGGGTTGCTGCGACCCACTGGAGCTCTGGCTGGGCCAGAAAGCCCGAGGGGAGGGGGCTGAGGGGAGGGGGACCGAAGGGAGGGGGGCCAGGGGAGGAGAGTGAGGGGAGGGGGGCTGAGGGAAGGAGAGAGAGGGGAGAGGAGCTGAGGGGAGGGGGTGGAGAAGGCCAGGGAGGAGGGGAGGGAATGCTGCTTGTGGCCCCAGGCTTGCCAGGCTCCAAAAGCAAACCATATTTAGGCATGAAGAATGAAAAGGGAACAAATTGACTCAAGAAGGGCCGTCTGACTTCCTGCTCAGCCTCCCCTGCCCCAAGAGCAGCCAGCCCGGGTCCGGGAGCGGGAGCCCGGGTCCGGGAGCGGGAGCCCGGCCGGCCCCGCGGGAGGGCCGCTTCCAGCCCAGGCTGGCTCCCCAGGGCCCATCCCAGAGGGAGAGCTCGGCCGGCCCCTTTCCCACAGGTGAGCGCGGGGCCAGTGGGCAGGACTCCAGCCTGGCACTGGCGCCCGCCTCCCTCCTTAGCCAGGCTCTAACCTCACCCGCCAGTACCCAGTGACAGAGCTCGTAGAAACAGCGCCAGCCTGACCCTCAGCTCATGGAGAAACTGAGTCTGGGAGGCAAATCCTCCGCCGAGGGGAAGCAGCATCAGAGCCCGGCCTCCTCCGGGGTCTTAGAGCTTCCCAAACCCAGGGCCAGAGGCCCCAGAGGCTTAGTGCTCTCCGATCTGCACGAGGGGCTTGCACATCACTCAATACAGTCAGCAGGCAGAATTTTACAGATGAGGAAACTGAGTCCCAGAGAGCTGAAGTCACCCAAGTGGCTGAGAGAGACCCAGAGCCACGTCTGACTGGATTCTCTGTACCAGAGGGCCACTCTGCACCTGACAATGGCCTCCACAACTGCCCCTGCAAGGCACCTAGAATGCATGAACTCATCTGAGCCTGCTCCTCCTGGGGGGGGGGGGGGTGGAGGGGGGGCTGAGACTTTGGCGGTTAAGATCTCCACTTTGCAAAGAGGATAACGGAAGGTCCTCCTCAGCGTACCTGCCTCAGGTGCCACAGGAGGAAGTATCCCAGGCAGAATCCGCACCCAGGTCTCCCTGCAGGCTCTAACCACTAGCTGATACTCCTTTACTAATGAAATCATGACAGTCTCCAGCCAACAGCAGTAACAGAGCCAGGGCACCTAAGCTCGTCATTTCCACAAACGGCAGCCCCAAAGCCAGGCTGGAGGAAGCTTTCTCTGCCAACACTGAGCTTCAGATGCAAACGGAAACAGCGGGAGCTTCCCTGGAAAGCTCTGCTGCCTCCAAACAGCTGGCTGCGCTCTCCAGGGCTTTGGCCCCGGTGCACACTGGCCCTGCCATGAGCCGGGCCCACCGGCCCCGGAGCTGGCTCCGTCTCCCTGCCCCCAGACCATCCCTGCCTCTGACTACCTGGCAGCCCAGCCAGATGGGGCTTAAATCCCAAAGTGTGCCAGACCGCCTCCACATGGCATTCATTTCCTCACGGAGCCTTTGGCTTGTCTCCCACCCCAGCCCTGCCCCGCCCAGCCCCGGCCCTGGGGGACCCTGACTCTCCCAGAGCCCCCTCCGGCGCTGGCCCCACTCACCCTGACTAAGCTTGGCTGCCGGGCTTGGCTGCTCCTCTGGGAGGGTGTTTGTCCCGGGAAGCTGAAGGCTCTTAGGTTTTATAGCCCCTCGGCCCGTTCTCCTCCCACTGGCTTCCCAAACATGGAACAGAGACGGGCTTGAGCCTCGTCTCTCAGGCGAACACAGCCATATAGGGACCTTAGAACAAACCCCTCTCCTCTGGGTGGCCACGGCCCGCTCCCTGCTCCTGCATCCTGCTGCACGGGAGCAGAGCGGGGCAGGGACAGACAGCAGCCCCAGGCCCAGCTGCAGTCTGGGAGCCCACCCAGATGGGGGCTGTGGAGGGGGAGGGGGAGACACCGAAGGGGTCATGGGGCCCGGGTCTGGGAGAGCGTGGCAAAGCACCCCCCTGAAATGTGGGAGCCTTAAAGTCTAAGGCTGGGAGGATCCCTCATCCTGCAGGCACAGATGAGGGGAGCAGGGGCTCAGAGGAGGCAAAGACTGGGCCAAAGTCCTGAGGGCAGCCAGCAAGAGAACCACAGTGGGCCCAGAAGGGAGTCCTGGGTCCCTGAGCTAGAGCCAGGTTGGGAGCCACTGGAGCAACTGAGGAAGAGGGAGCTGGGGGGCCAGAGACATGGGGAGATCTTCATTGAAGGGAGATTCCCCGGGCCGTCCTGAAGGGGAGATTTCAGCATTATATTAAGTAGCAGAGTCCTGATTCCAAGCTACCCTTGGCCTCCAGTGCTTTCTACCCCATCTCATCTATCTTCAGGGACCAAAGGCTTTGTGCAGCCCCCTCCTACGGAAAGGGGACAGCTGGTGCTTGATAAAAACTAGCATTTATCTAATATTTTAAAGTCTGAAAATTGCTTTAAATATGTCATCTCATTTGATTGTGAAAATGATAGTACCTGGAAATAGTTACTGTTATTATCCCCATTTTATAGGTAGGGAAACTGAGTCTAAGAGAAGTGACTTGTCCGGAGTTGTATAAGCCATTCTGGTCTCAATGACTTTGCCCTCCCCACCTCTGCCCCTAACCCTTGTGACAAGGTCTATTCACTAAATCACCTAGCTTCCATTAGGTTTATTTTAATTTTTAAAAAATTCTACATGCATATTTATTATAGTTACATATGTTTATACATATATAAGCACATGTATGTAACTATAACCCACATCTATACAAATATATATAAAGAATGTAGACTATACATATGGATTTTTTAAAAGTTTATTATATATATGAATAATTTTCAACATTCACCCTTATAAAATTTTGTGGTCCAAATTTTTCCCTCCCTCTACCCCTCCCCTCCCCATCAAGTAATCCAATATATGTTAACTATGTGCAATTCTTCTATATATGTTTCCACAATTATCTTGCTGCACAAGAAAAAGCAGATCAAAAAGGTAAAAAATGAGAAAGAAACCAAGGTGCAAGCAAAAATCAGCAAAAAGAGTGAGAAGCGGTGTTGTGATCCATCCTCAGGCCCCACAGTCCTCTCCCTGGGGGTAGATGGCTCTCTCCATCACAAGATCACCGGAACTGGTCTGAAGCATCCCATTGCTGGAAAGAGTCAGGGCCATCAGAGGTGATCATCTCATAATCTTGTTGCTGTGTTCAATGATCTGGTTCCATTCATTTCACTCAGCATCCGTTCATTCCATTAGGTTTAAAACAGCACTTCACTTCCTGGCAAGATTCTAGAAAATATGATGGATTCATTAATGGAAGGAGCGGGTAGTGAATGTCTAGAGAAGGAAGTGAAGCCCCCAGCTGTGCTTTGCTCCTAACAGATGAGACTCATTTCATTTTGATTTCGGTTTGAGTCAAGCCCTTGCCAAAATCTTTGATGATATTTTTATGAAAAAGATGGGGAGAGATGGGCCAGATGGCAGTAAGCTCAGACCCTTTCAGCACTGGCTGGCCGGCCATGTCCACAGAAGCAGAACAGGCTTGTAGATCCAGGGCAGCTTGGAAAGAGGTCTCCCATGGAGTGCCCCAGGGATCTGTTGGCTCTTGGCTGTTTTATCCCCTTTATCAGATGAAGAATAGGATGGTCTATTTATCAAATTTGCAAGTGGTCCAAAGCTGGGAGGGATGGCAAATATAGCCAGGTCAGGGTTCAAAAAAAGTCTTGACAGGAAGACACTGGGTTACAGTGAATACAACGATAGTTATACTGGTAGATTTAAGATTTTAGTATTGGATTCAAAAAAGCACTTCACAAGTACAAAAATCAGGGAGACAAGAGTTAAGCAGAAGTTCATCCAGAGGAGATGGGGATGAGAGGATCCGGATTATTCAATCTATAACAGTTAGCATTTGCAAAATGCCTCAAGACTTACAAAATGATATCATCTCATTTGATTCTCCTGTTAACCTTTCAGGATAGATACTATAAGTATCTCCAATTTACAGATGAGGAAACTGAGTCACAGAGAGGTTACACAACTTGCCCAGAATCACACAGCTCCTGAGGGACTGAGGGAATATGGACCTTGAAGGATTCATGACAAGGAAAACCAGTTTTCTATCCAGCACACTGGCCTGACTGTCTGCTTCAAAGGCAGTAATGGCTTATTTGAGCAGTAGATTGTTACTGTTCTCATTCCTGAAGTGAGATTTATCCAGGCTCATGATGCTCAACAGCTCTCTGAAATCTCTTTTTCCTGGCAAGGGCCTTCGGTCGGCCTCTTGCCATCCTGGAGCTGGTTGGTCATTTTGAGCCTTCTCTTCTTTCAGACTCCCTTTCTGAGTCTCCTTCAATGAATCCCTTTGAGGCAAAAACTCATTTCCTATTGAATTATTTCATGGACTATAATTTGAGCTACATCTCATTATGGCAGTAATAGAGGTCTGGGGCACCCCAAAGCAAAGGGATTGAGCCGCTTTGATTAGCTCATGTTTTAATTAGCACAACATATAGCATTGATGTGATCACATATCCTCCGTGCTATCTGCATTCATGCATATAAGTAGATGCTCCTGTGCATTTATGTTGACAGTACAATGAATAAACGTACCCAGAGACTATTTTGCCTCCTCATGGAAATAACCGTGGCCGTGTCTAACGTAACACAGCTTCCTACACATGGCAGTCAGGGAATACGAGGAGAAAAAAGTTACGCACAGAACACTGGAGATGATTTGGATGGGAAAAAACTGGAGAAAGAATAAAAGGAACCATCTAAATATGAAAAACAAATATGGATAAGAGTGGGCAGCTATCCCATGCATGTATGTTGAGCACAGCAAACCGATGAATTCTTCAGGCACTGGGCTACAGGATGTCAAGAATGAGAAGAAAGATTGAACTGCAAAGTTTCCATAACTCAAAGACAATTTTGACGAAACTCTTAATACATAAAGTAGGAAAAATTTTAAATCCCTCAAAATAAAGTCCTAAATAATAAACAAAATTATCAAAACTTAGGGTTCGTTCTTCTCTAAAAATGTCTTCATTAACTTTTTTATTTTTCTGGGGATTAGCACACCAGTGAGGATCCCAGCTAAAATAACCTATTTTCTTATTTCTTACCAAAAAACCAGCATGTTAATTTTGCACAAAAATCATGCATGAGATGATCTGGAATTAGATTATGGGCAGAAACTGTCTTTTGCTTCTTTTTGTAGCCCCAGCACTTAACACAGTATGTGGTATGTGGTGGGACCTTAATAAATATTTATTGACTGATTGATCGGAATGACAAAGTGCATAGAGAATGCAAAATAGCAAAGAGCTATGAGACCCTGGGCAAGACAGACAATCTCTTAGCACTCTGGACAATTCTCTAACTCTCTGAGTTGCAGAGAAACTGCCAACCTGTGCTGATGAAAGGAATTTACTCCTTCGGGAGTTCCTTAGAGATAGACCCAGTCTCTGGACAGTCTGGACAGTCTCTGACTACAGAAATCAATGAGATTCTGAACACCCTTTTTGCCTCTCATTTGCACACCCTTCCAATGGACAGTCTTTTAGATTGTTGAAAGAAATATTTGTTTTTAGTTTCTGTGATGGTATTCTTTACTTTTCAAGGAGAAAGGGAAGGGAACAAGCTTTATTAAGTTTTTACTATGTGCCAGGCAACATATATATATATATATATATATATATATATATATATATTTATATAATATTATAAATCAGAAATTTAAAACCAGAGGCAGGGGCAATGAGAGAGTTTTCAGCAATATAGCCAAATGCCTGGGGCAGGAGTTGCAGGACATTAAAGCAGACTCCATTCTATAGGATCTGCTTTAATAAGTTACCCTCTACTCTCCCCATTTCTACAGGGCCTGCTTTAATAAGTTGTCCTCTACTCTCCCCATTTCTAAAGGGCCTGCTTTAATAAGTCACCCTCCACTCTCCCTATTTCTACAGAGTCTACTTTAATAAGTCACCCTCTACTCTCCCCATTTCTACAAGGCCTGCTTTAATAAGTTGCCCTCTACTCTCCCTATTTCTACAGGGTCTACTTTAATAATTCACCCTCTACTCTCCCCATTTCTACAGGGCCTGCTTTAATAAGTCACTTTGTGCACTCATCATTTCTATAGGTCTGCTTTAATAAATTCCCTTTCTTCTTAAAAGATGGTCCTTTACTGGAGCCCCATGCAATTCATTAAGTCAATCCAATCCACTGTGCTCCTCCAACTCTATTCTGGGCCCTTCCTGCTGACCATTTGTTTGTCTGACAGGGCTATGGGCTGCCTTTCCAAACCAAACACTGGATAAAAAGCAGTTTCCACCCCCTTGATTTTTGGATAATTAAATGAATAAGGTCAGTTTGTGTCTGAGGCAGAATTTTCATCCAGATCTATTCTGTCTGGAAGTCTAATTCTCTATCACACCCATAACAGTGGTTTCCCACTTTCCTCCCCCTAAGGTAAGGTCTCCCTTCCACAATAATTCACAGTCACACAGTAGATTGGTTTTACTGGGTCTGTTTCTGGAGAAAGCTCAGACCTCAATTTGCATGCACATACAACAGATGCCAAGGAGAGTAGATTTTAAGTGAGAAGACCTGGATTCAAATTCTGATTCTACCCCTTATTGTTTGATCTTGGATAAGTCACTGCACTTATGCCTCAGAATGAAGTGGTCAGATGCTTTGCCACATTAAATCCAGGGTGACAGATTATAGCCTGAGGGCAAGCCCTGTAGCCCCAAGACAAGTTATTTCACTACTCTAGGCCTCAGTTTCCCTCCCTGTATTTTAGAGGTTCGGTCAGGATCGCTCCAAGTTCTCTTCCAGTTCTAACATGCTGTGTCTCTGTAAAGATTCCTCCAGGTAGAGTTTTTCTTAGAAAGTTTTTGTTTTTAATGCCTGACACTAACCAGGCAGAATGGAAGTGTTTAACAAGCTGAAAATAAATGGCTAGACCGCCCATTAATATTTTCACTGTGGCCAGAGATTTATGGTTTGTTTGCTCGCCTAAGACTGTCCAGTGAAGGAAAGCAGTTAACTGAAAGAGTTGTGTTTGTGTGTTAGGGAGTAGCGGGAGAACGGCCACTTATTCACTTGGGCCCTGAGCCAGGACTTCTTGATCCACACATTGGACCATCAGTAGGGCAGGAGCCTCGGTGGCTCCCTTTGGTGCAGGGGCATCTGAAGGTTTGATACCTTAGCAGCCAATAAGGAAGCTGGCTAAGGAGGAAGGATCACCGGAGCACTGAGCCCAAATCAAGCAATTTGCCACTGACTTAAGTCTCTTTGAGAGCCTTCCTTGTTCTTCCACATGGCTTTCCAGCTCGACTCAAAGCCTCCTGAGGGCAGAAAACACCAGATCTGAGACAGATGGAAAAATGGGTGACTTATCTTGGGAGGACAGAGGGGACACTGACTGCCCCGTGGGGGTGGATCCCATCAACCCTATAGAGCCTGTACTAGGGAACCTACTAGGAAGGTGAGGGAGAGTCAAGTAGTAACAGCTTGGGCAGCTAGGTGAGGCAATAGGTGAAGAACCAATCCCAGAATCAGGAAAACTTGAGTTCCAATCCAGCCTCAGACACTTACAAGCTGTGTGACCCTGGACGAGTCACTTAATCCGATTTGCCTCAGTTTCCTCATCTGTAAAATGAGCGGGAGAAGGAAATAGCAAACCACTCTAGTATCTGCCCAGAAAGGCCCAAATGTAGTCACAGAAAGTTGGACATGATTGAGACAATTGAACACCAATAGAAAAGAGGTAATAACCTGCATTTATATGGGATTTAGGGTTTATAAACAATTACAGATATTATCTCATTTGATCCTCCTAACCCTACATGATTATTTATTATTATCCCCATTTTAGAGATGATGAAGCCGAAGTTCAGCTAAGCCAGCTAGCAATGGTCTGGGGCAGGCTTTAAAGTGCTCTTCCAAGGAGGAAAGCTCAAGGAGCTACCACCTGAGAGTTTCCCATTTTAAACTGTGGTTATTGGGCAAAACCTCCTTCTGGCTTTGAATCACCATATTTGTACTCAAAAAGGCCCAGAATATCGCCTGGCGGTTGGTAGAAATAATTGCATATGTGCTTTTTCGCCATTCGTTCATCTATAGGAACAAAAAACCAGAGACTTCGAATTTAAAACCTGAGAAACTAAGCACCCTTGATCGCTAGCTAATTTGTACCCTCTTCTTAGATGAAAATCAGGGATAAGTGTTAGACTGTTGGGAGCCACGATCTCCAAGCTGATTGGCAAAGTCCAGCCCTGAGACCACTCCTGCAGGAACAACATTTCCTTCTATGACTCCCATTAGTGGACTACTGTTTCCTAGATTATTTACGATTGGCTCGATTATAGCACTAACCATTATCTAAAAAAATTGGGTGACAAGGAGAATTTGGGCAAGTTAAGAGAAACGATTCCACAGAAATATTCTGTCATAATAAAACTAATCTCACTGAGACAAATGATAAAGGAGAGAACAGCATGGAAAGCATAGAGTCGGGTTGATAGAGTCGGGAGTCGGGAGGCATATGGGAGAGAATTCAAAGGTTCGAGAAATAATGGTGTTTACTAAGACTCAGAAAAGATCAGTATGTCTGGGATCCAAAAGATGGTTAAAGTATAACTAGGAAATTCCCTAAATGCCTTGGACATGGGTCCAAGTAGGGAAACAGAGGAATCAAACAATCCATAGGAATGACAAAGAAGATATAAGAAAACTAACCAAATTCATTGACATTTAATCTTGTACAACATGTACCTTTCGCATAATGTAATCAATAATTTACACTTAACCATTAAAACTTACTCCAATATTCAATGTCAAATGGAGTAACATATAAAAGTCAATAAGTCAGACACATGTCTGAAGACTATGTTGACCTAAAGTATATGATCATGATATAGTATAAAATAAAGCTTGAAGGAGCCCAAGAAAAGGGGAGCATCACTTCCATCAGTTCCTCACTCAGACTACCCCAGGACTCCTGGCTTCCTTGGACTTGGATCTTATTCCTCCTGCTCCACCCCCTGGACCCCCTGCAGAGGCTGGACCCCCTGCATTGGACAGTCGCCATAAGCTAGAGTGAGCTTTCCAATCAATGTGCTGAGCCCATTAGTGCTTGATTGGGGGCGGAATTTCTCTCTTTCTCTGATCCCAATGATCCCTTAAGTCTCTTTTGATTCTCATATTCTTTAATTCTGTGGTTGTTCGAGCTAGCAGAGCCTTGAGCAAACATCCCTAGTGGAGCTGCTTAGCTCACTATGAGACAAGAAAGGAGACAGAAGGGCACAGTGAGAAAATGGGAGTCACAGGTTCTGGGTTTGAATTCTGCTTGACTCAGTTTCCTCATCTGTAAAATAAGAGATTAGACTAGATGGTCTCTAAGATCCTTTCCAGGTGGAAGTAAGGGATAGAATTTGTAAGAAGCTTCAAGTTTCTCTCATTAGACCATAGCAACAATAAGATCTACAGTCCCTGAAAATAGGATTCCATTTGAAAGGGGAACTTAAAGGGAGAGGTGGTGACCAGGTGCTTACGGGGGCAACTTTCTCCTCAAGGAATATTGAATGGATGCCTTTTCTCTGGATGTCAGGACCCTCGGAGCAGGAATTTGGCTGAGGAGAATCCATGCCATCGTGCCGACTTCAGGGGATCCTTCAGGAGTTTTCTTGGACATTTGCAGATAGCTCAGAATCCCGTTTAAGGAAAACAATTTGAACAATTTCAAGCAGGCTCCCAATGATCTCATGAGAGGGCCTGACAAGGAAAACTGCAGGTTTTTTAGGAGTTTGAGGTTTGGGGCTGCTTCTGGGGCATTTGGAGAATGCTGGAGGAATCCGAAGGGACCTTGCAGCTGCTGGGAGGGTCAGGGCTCTTACTGGGAAATGCAGACCTGACCTGGATAACATGGAAATGCGTTTCAGGAAAATGGGGGAGTGATAGCACCCAATCCTTCTGGGGCAGGAGGGGTGTGTGTGTGTGTGTGTGTGTGTGTGTGTGTGTATGTGTGTGTGTGTGTGTGTGTGTGTGTGTGTGTGTACGCACTGGGGGTGCTCATCGGGGTGGGTCACCTGAAAAATCCCTTACTCCTGGGGGGGTCATGATTTTCAACTTTTTAGTACCTTTCAGTGTTTAGGACAGTTTGTGGCCCACAGTATATGCTGAATAACCCACTTTTGTTTGATTCTTAGCTCCCTCCGTGGGAAAAAACAAGAGATTTCAGTGAAAAATTAAACTCTCAGGCTTGCCTTTGTCTTCCTCCCCTGGCTCAAACTTGGCTCAGCACCAAAGGGGCTCTGCAAAAGTGGGAAGCCCGCCATAAATGAAGTCAGAAGACTTGGGTTGGAACAGAGAATCAGATTTAGAGCTGAAATGGACTGGAAAGGACACGAACCCAAATCCTCTCATTTTACAAATGGTAAAAAAGTAAAGCACAAAGGGGTGTGTGACCCTGGCAATTCACTATAGCTCTTTCTGCCTCAGTTTCCTTAACTGTAAAAGGAGACTAATAACTGCACCAAATTCCCAAGTAGTTGTGGGGACCCAAATAAAGCAATATTTTCAAGTGCTCAGCACAGTGCCTGGCACATAGTAAGCTCCCAATGAATACGTATCTGTTCCCTTCCCTTCCCTTTCTCAAAGTCAGACAGGTAATGAGTGATCCAGCAAGGATCTGAATACAGCTGCTGTCCCTCCAGATTCTGCTGCTGCAAGGGGCTGGAAGGTGCCCGCTGTGTGTGAGACCTTGGGCATGTCACTCCCCAGCGTGGACCTCAGCTTCTCTGTCTCTCTCTCTGTCTCTCTCCCTTTCTCCCTTCCCTCCCTCCCTCTTTATCTCCCTCCTCCTCTCTCTCTCCATCTCTCTCTCTCTCTCTCTCTCTCTCTCTCTCTCTCTCTCTCTCTCTCTCTCTCTCTCTCTCTCTCTCTTTTTCTCTCTCTCTCTTTTTCTCTTTCTCTCTTCTCTCTGTCTCTCTGTCTCTCTCTCTCCATCTCTCTGTCTCTCTCTCTCCATCTCTCTGTCTCTCTCTGTCTCTCTCTGTCTCTCTCTCTCCCTCTCTCTCTCTCTCCATCTCTCTCTCTCCATCTCTCTCTCTCTGTGTCTCTCTCCCTTCCTCCCTTCCCTCCCTCCTTCTCTTTCCCTCCCACCCTCTTTATCTCCCTCCTCCCTCCCTTCCTCCTTCTCTTTCTCTCTGTCTCTGTCTCTCTGTGTGTGTCTCTCTGTCTCTGTGTCTCTCTGTCTCTCTCGTTCTCTCTCTCAGATCAGGAAGATGGCCCAAGTGATGGCTCAGAGCTCTTCCAGCCCAAGATGTGTGTCTGGGCCCCTGAGCCAGTGGCATGAGGTACATCCTCAGAGTTCTGGACCGGAAGCAGATGCTTGGGACTGGTCTTTACAGTTTTCTCCCTGGGTAGAGTGTCATGAGAGACAAAGCCCCCAGAACCCTGGGATTTGTTCCTTCATTGATTTCTTCCTGACAGAGACATTGTTCAAACTTTAAATGTATGTTGGAAAACAATACAGCTCAGTGGTTAGGGTATGTCTTTCAATTTCTTCCTTCCAAGAGGGAGGGACCAGATGATGGTCCCCTCTGGCTCTGCTGTGGTCTCTGGGACCCAAGAACTTCCAAAGGAAAAGTCTTCCATTGGCTTTTACTTCAAACAGGAAAATCAGTGGGGTGAAGAACCTGCTGGAGCCTGGTGAGCTCTTCATCCCACTGGATGAAGAGCCCACTGCCCCGGGCCAAACCCAATCCTTGGCCCGCTCCAAAGTGGGTTCCATGCTTGGGTCAAACTCCCACTTTAGGAAGAAGTCCCTAGAGACATCCTGCGCTTTCTCTCTAGCTGAGGACAAGTAGAAAGACCCCCTAAGGATCTGAGAAAGCTTGAAAGGATCAATAGTGAATAAGAGTGGAACCCCCCAAATGGTCATAAATCATCTCCCCAATCACTTCAAACTGGCCAGAATGATGGAATAAGCCCCAGAAGGTTGGAGGCAGATTCCTAGGAAACCAGGTGTCCCAAGTCATACCCCAGCCCCCCGATGCTTCTCAGCTTCCTCCTCAGGGAGGGACAAGGGCCGGCTCCCCCCACATGGGCCAGTTGGCTCGGGGTTAAGGCCCAATGATGACACCTGCTTTGGCACCAGAAATCCATATTCCTTTCTGCTGAGTCTGTCTATCGTTTTCTTATGTTCTATTTTCCACATATTTCACGCTCCAAACTGGATAACCTACACTGGCCTCTACAAGTCCCTATCCCTTTGGCCAGAATGCTCCTTGCCTTAGCCTCCCTTTTAGATCTGCAGAGGATTGTCTTTCCTTTTCTGCTGCATGTAGTGAATGTTTCTGAGTGATTGGACTTCCCTGGAACCTTGTAAGAGGTGGAGTCCATTCCAAAAATTCATGGCTCATCCTAGCCCTCATAAGCGTAATTAGCCTAGCAAGAGGAGGCTCCCTTTATGTGAACAATCTTTAGGATTTTAATTAGATATGAAAAATCCTCGTTCAATGTAGAAATCCCCAAGGACAATCACACGTAGGCTCACGTTGGGGAGGGAGACTCGGTCATGATCTGTTGCTTTTGTATAAAGTATTTGGCTCCCAACTCGGCTGTCTTGAGACAGAAAGGACAGTTAAGCCCCTGAGAAACCGTTTCTTGTAGGAGGAGAATGTGCTTTGCCCCCGGACTCTTCCTGCTTCTCCTCCTTTGACTAGACAATGGTCTTGTGACTTTTGGAACGTGGACATATCTGGATTTTTCATCAGCATCCTGTACCGCCATGGGTCCGTGGGATGTCTGCACCAGGTCAAGAAATAAAGTAGGTATGCTGAGGAAAGGCAGCCCAAGAAGACTTTATAAGGAGGGGAACAAGAGGTGCGCCATGTTTAGAGAGAACTTTATGAGTCTTTCTCCCATGAGGACTTTCAGTAGGGAGCCACTGTGACTTGCCGTCTTGCCAAATGGGCCCTAACCGGATGCCAACTGTTCTTACTTAATCTTTATACTTCTCCTTTTAAAAAGCTAACTAAATCTGACTTACTAATGAATATCAGCTGATGATCATGAAGTACAGCATGGTAGCTCGGATTTAGCCACTGGAAATGCTCCACCCCATACCCCGTCCTTCAGGGATAGCCCTGTATTCTCAGGAGGGCAGCTACCCCAGGGGAAAACTGGTCTGCCAGGGCAAGTGGGAGGCCCGAGAGTGAGTCTAGAGGGCACGCACTAGGAACTGATCAATGTTATTTGTGTCAGCAGTTGTTTGTGTCTTGTTTACCACACTGTGCGGAAGGATGTTTTCTCCACATTTCCCGGCCCTTTGGGCCAAGCAGGATCGGATACATCCCATCTTCTGCTGAGAGCCACCCAGCTGTCACCCTGTCAGCACATGGCTGGGGAGCCAATTCTCCAGGCCCCACGGGGAATCCTAGGGAACCTCCAGCCCTGCAGTAGCATCCTGGGAGCAGCTGACCAGTGGGGCTCCGGCCGGGGACCCGGGACAGCCGGCAGCAGGGAGATGTGTTTGTTGTTAGGATTCCATGACACTGGAGCCTTTCCTTCCCCCCCTGCCGGGTCCCGGCCGGAGCTTGGGGACAGTGAGACCTGAAGAATGTTTGCTCTGGATTCTGTGGACATATTTGTCCATGTCTGGCTTTTCTGGGAGAGAAGGGCATTGTCTGGAGCTTCCTGCGCAGGCTGGGACGAAGGCAATCCCCGCAGCCTGCAGTCAAAATACCTCTCCCAAGTCCCTTGACTTTATAAGGACAGGAAGCTCCTGATGGAGCCCAGGGCCTTCCGGCGGCCTGCTCCCTGGCTGCCCTGGAATGGGCCCCCGGCTCAAAATGTCTGCAGCTCCCCCAGACCAAGGGATTCCTTTCTCCTCACACCAGTGTGGGGAACGCACGGCTCCGGCTATCTCTGGCCCGGCTCCATAATGGTTTCCAAAGGGTTTTTTTTTTTTAATTCTCCCAGAGATGGCAAGGAGAGTAACTCAGCCTCATGTACAGTAAGAGCTTTGCCATTCTGATACCTCCTTACCAATTACACAATGAAATCTCCACTGGCTTTCACTGCTGGGCCAGGCGGGCCCTGTAAACCGAGCCAGCGGCCAGCTCCAGATTAGGCACATTGGGAGAGTGTGGGGATGAATACTGGACCATCTACCCTCTCCCAGCCAGAGGAGATTGGGGCCACATGGAGTCAGGGGGCTCCTCGTCTTTGGAAATGAGTAATTTAGCTGGGACTTGGGGAGGAACTCTCAGCTAACTGGGTCACCTGGAAGATAGTAGCGAAAACCCAAGATGGATTGCTTCTTTTTAAAGACTGGCTATTACTCAAGGCCAAATAGTAAATTTAGAATGGAGGCTCCTGGTTGCCGAGTGAAAAGGAAACACAGTCCTGAAAAAATCCCAAAGGATTAAAATAGATTTCCGAAATGGCCACTTTGCCCCCTCCAATAAAAGGCTTTGCACTCCATCTTTGGGTTTTGCATTCCATTCTTTTTTAAATGCACAGAAATACAGATGAAATTTCCATACAGGCAATTCTTTACCAGACCCATTTTTTTTTTTTATTTTAGGCTTTCCTTTCTTTTTTTATTTTCAATAGTATTGTATACCCCCTTTCCTCCCCTGACATCACCCCCCCCCTCTTCTCCCATACCTGCACTATTGGGGGGGGGTCTGCCTGCCTCCAGTCTCTCTCCACTCCGACCATCCTCCCTTCAGCCACTAAATGATTTTCCTCAAATGCAAGTTTGGTCAGATCATCGCCCACTACTGCCCACTAAGCTCCAGTGACTCCCTCTTGCCTCCAGGAACAAATACAAACTCCTGTGCTCGGCATTCAGAGCCCTTCATGGCTTGCTCCCTCCTCCCTTTCAGTCTTCACTGCCTCAGCCTCCAGCCATAAGACAGGCTCATGGCGATTCTTCCCACAAGGCACTCCATCCTGAAGCTCTGGGCAAATTTTACGTCTTGCCCCAGGCCTGAAAGACTCCCCCTCCTTAACCTCTCTAGCTTCCTTTAAATCCCAATTACAAGCCCACTTCCTACAGGCAGCCTTCCCTTGACCCTCCTCATCCCAGTGCCTCCCCTCTGTTAATTTTCTCCCACTTACCCTGGATTTGGCTTGCTTTGTACAGAGTTCTTTGCCCCCACTAGAACTAAGCTTCCTTCAATCAGGAACTATCTTTTGCTTCTTTTTATATCCCCAGAGCTTAGTACAGAGCTTGGTACACCATAGGTGCTTAATAAATGTTGATTAATTGATTGCTCCCTGGGGATGTTCATGTTCATTCTCTCTTCAAGTTACTCTACATGCACTTTGTCCCTGCAGTGAATTTCAACCTTCCAGATGCCCACAACTCCTAGATCCTCCTCCAAACCACCTTGGATATTGGAGCCCTTGTAATATCTAGATGCTTCCAAGACATACTCAGAGTCTGTGTTTGCTAAACTGTGAGCGCTGGAAAGTCGGGGACTCGTTTGTGGCTGTTTTTGTATTCCCAGGACCTGGTACCATTCCTGGCACACAGAAGGTGCTTAATAAATGCTTGTTATATAAGAGAAGGGGGAACAGGAGAGGCCATTTTGTCTGGCTGCTAATTCTTGCTTAGCCATAGATTCACTGAACTCAACTCTGAGAAGACTTCGCTTGAAGGGACGCACTCTGTCTTGAAGTTCTTGAAGGCCTGGCAATGGGAAGTAAAGTTTGGGCTTGTTCTACCTGGTCCCGAGGGCAGAAACAGGAGAAGGAGGAAGGTAGAGAGGCAGATCTGGGCTGGAGGTGAGGGGAAAACCTTCCAATGTCCAGGGATCTCCCCGAGTGGAAGAGGATGCCCAGAGAGGAGGACATTTCCCCTTCTTGGATGGCTTCAATCAACTGGCTTAATAAGTATTAAGCACCTACTATGAGGCAGGCCCTGTGCTATAGGCTCAGCAGAGAGAGGAGGACCAACTGCTGGGGATGTTGCAGAGGAAATAATAATATTGCCTTTTGAAGTACCTTCCAATTCTAAGATTCTAAGATGGAGGGCTAAAATTCCCATTTTACAGATGGGGAAACTGAGGCTCGATAAGCTTTGGCCACATAGCCAACAAAGGTCAGAAAGGACACTTAGGCCTTCTGATTTCAAGTTCGGTGCCCTCCCACTGACCTGTGGAGGCAAACTGTCTTTTTCTGCCCTAAAATGGTGATTGAGTCATTTCTTATCTTTCACTGGAGCTGAAAACGCTCAGTTTGTAGACCACAGCTCAAGCTGGGATGAAAGCAGGAGTTTCAGATGCAAAATCATGGCCAAAAAGGGAACATGAAATAGCCTCCGGTCCCAAGGAAGCAGCCCCCATGGGCATGGCCCACACATGTCTCCATGACAAAGGGAAAGCAGCAGAAAACCCAGAAGATATCGACATTTATGGGCACGTTCCCCTGATTGGCTGCAAGAGGCTGCGGGCTCCTTGCCAGCTCCTCCAGCTCCCTCGCGGAAATGTGCTCAGTGTGCTGGAAAATGGCCTTTTTTTCCCCTTCTTTTTTTCCCGATGAGAAGAATTTATTGACGTAGTTTGCAAAAGGCAAACTTGGTTCTGCTAAGGGAAAGTGGGACTGGGAAGGCAGTGAACTGTGTGGAAATCTTCTGAACCCCACTTAGCACAAGGGAAATTCTAGGGGCCGCATGTCCAAGTCACAGCCCGTGACAATGCAGCAGCAGCCAGGAGGGAGGGAGGTTTTCCCCCTCTTCACTTCTACCTTTGTGGACCCTTCCATCTTTCCTTCCATGAACACAGCTCAGATGCTAGGGGACAAGACCCTGATCCCCTAGGATTCAGCAGTCTCTCTGTCTCTGGCTCTAGCTCTCTCGGTTTCCATCCCTATGCCAGCCTGTCTGTCTCTATCCCTGTATGCCTCATTCTCTTAAAATGACTTTTTGGAATCACTGTAGATATTGTGCATATACTTTGGATACAATTTGTGTATTTATCTATTTACTGTATCCTGCAAATAGCTCAGGAAGGGCAGGTCTCTGTCTCTCTGTCCTTTTCTTCCCACTACTTTGAGCAGATTGTTAATAAGTGTTCATCAAATTGATCTGAATCGAGTTGGTGATTAATGACTGTCTAGTCATGTTCTTGCCTCTTTTCTCTTACCTTCCCTCTGTCTCACATTGTTATTATTATTATTTTTTTTTAAAGATGGTGATAGCTACCATCCACACAGAGCTCTAAGGTCTATGAATTATTAGCTAGATAAATATAGATAGATAGATAAATAAATATAGATAGATAGAAAGATAGATAGATAGACAGACAGACAGACAGATAGGATGGATGGATAGATGGATGGATAGATGGATGGATGGATAGATAGGTAGATAGATAGATAGATAGATAGATAGATAGATAGATAGATGATAGATAGATAGATAGATGATAGATAGATAGATAAAGAGAGAGAAATAGAGAGAGATGGATAGATAGATAGATAGATAGATAGATAGATAGATAGATAGATGGACAGGATGGATGGGTGGATAGATAGATAGATAGATAGATAGATAGATAGATGATAGATAGATAGATAAAGAGAGAGAAATAGAGAGAGATGGATAGATAGATAGATAGATAGATAGATAGATAGATAGATAGATGGACAGGATAGATAGATAGATAGATAGATAGATAGATAGATAGATAGATAATAGATAGATAGATAGATAGATAATAGATAGATAGATAGATGGATGGATGATAGATAGATAGGTAGATAGATGGACAGGATGGATGGGTGGATAGATAGATGGACAGGATAGATAGATAGATAGATAGATAGATAGATAGATAGATAGATAGATAGATAGATAATAGATAGGTAGATAGATAAAGAGAGAGAAATAGAGAGAGAGATGGATGGATAGATAGATAGATAGATAGATAGATAGATAGATAGATAGATGATAGATAGATAGATAGCCAGCCTCATTTGGTCCTTGTGAGACCTTAGTCAGGCAAGTGTTAGTATTTATTATCCCCATTTTATGAATAAGGAGTTCAAAAGGTTGAGTCTAAGTGAGGAACATATCAGTAATAAATATTAAAGGTAGGATTTGACCCTCCTTCCTGACCCCAAGACTACTACCCTCCATCGACTGCCTCCCCCTATACAAGTACCCCAGAATGTTAGTCCTCAGAGACCTTGGGGACAGCTCGTATAAGCACGGCTTATCCTGAAATCAAGCAGGTAGACTGCATTGTTGGCAGCACCCCCATTTTTAATAGTCCAGATTAATAGCGTGGACTCGAGCAGAGAGGCAGTCTTAAATCCGATCTGATCCAGCACAGCCCTGGTTAGGAATTCCAAACGCTGGAATGGATCCAAAGCTACTTCTGCCCTTTGCCTGGAGAGGGTTTCCCACTGTAGTAAATAGCTTTTACTATAACACAGTGAGATGGGAGCAAATGAACCTAGACTTATTTTAATTAAACTGAGGAAATAGTACTTTCTCTCAAGAGAAAACCAAACAGTGTGATGGAGAGAATATTGAACTAAGGAGGTTCAAATTCTGACACTGGACAAACCACTTTCCCTATTTGGTCCTCAGTTTCCTCTTCTGTAAAATTGGGGACTATTGAGCTATAAGGTTCTTTCTATTTTTAACATTCTATGTTCTAGTATTTGATTTTCAAGAGTTTCTTTCAGATCTAACATTCTGTTTCATGGCTCAACATCCTGGGATTTCCACCACTGATGGTCTCATTACAACAGCCCATGTGCTAATGGTCTGTGTTCCATGTCATATGATCTAGCGAGCTCTGACATTCTGTGAATAAATGAATGAATAATGCATTAAATCTTGTCTCTGACATACAGTCTGGATGACCCTGTGCGAGTCATTTAAATTCTAGTGCTCTAGGCCAGAGGTAGCAAAATCTTCCTGAGAGGGGCTTGAATGAGATTTTTTTTTAAATTTTATTTTATAATTATAACTTTTTTTTTGACAGTACATATGCATGGGTAATTTTTTACAACATTATCCCTTGCACTTACTTCTGTTCAGATTTTTTCCCTTCCTCCCCCAACCCCCTCCCCGAGATGGCAGGCAGTCTTATACATGTTAAATATATTATAATATATTCTAGATACAATATATGTGTGTAAAACCGAATTTCTTGTTGCCCAGGAAGAATTGGATTCAGAAGGTAAAAATAACAGTTTACGCTCATTTCCCAGTGTTCCTTTTCTGGATGTAGCTGATTCTATCCATCATTGATTCTCTATGTTGAAGAAATCCACTTCCATTAGAATACATCCTCATACAGTATCATTGTTGAAGTGTATAGTGATCTCCTGGTTCTGCTC